>NW_015174295.1:332107-338201 GCF_001447785.1 Gekko japonicus
GGGGGGGGGGAGGCAGGGAGAAAGCAACTTACCCTCCCTCTTCTCCTGCCTCCTCCTGGCTGAACGAGGGCCGGAAGCGGGGCGGCCGGAAGCAGGGGGCGGGGCTTCGTCATGTGCCCCGCCCCCCGTACCTCACCCGGGGGAACTGCGATCCCCCGCGATCCCCCCCGAAATGACCTCTGCTCTGTAGTATTTTGACAAGACCCCCAAATGCCACTGTGTCTGTTCTGAGCCAGCAAGATTCGAGTCCAGCAGCACCTTAGCGACTAACAATATTTTCGGCAGGGCTTTCTTTGTAGAAAAAGTCCAGCAGGAACTCATTAGCATAATAGGCCACACCCAGCAGCAGAAAGTCATTAGCCTATTAGGCCACACCCCTGACTGCACCACTCATTAGCCTATTAGGCCACACCCCTGACTGCACCACTCATTAGCCTATTAGGCCACACCCCCGTGTTACCAGAAGTGTGGTCATCCAGCCACACGCACCTTTTGCTTCTTATTCTATTTACCTTGTTTGTTGTCAAAACCCAGGGCCTTTTTTGTAGCAGGCACTCCTTTGCATGTTAGGCCACACACCCCTAATGTAGCCAATCCTAATGAGTTTCTGCTCTTGGGTGTGGCCTATTATGCTAACGAGTTCCTGCTGGGCGTGGCCAACTCAGGAGCCAGCCGGAACTCCGTTCCTGTGCGTTCCTGCCGAAAAATAGCCCTGAATTCGGGATATAAGTTTTCAAGAGTCAAATCTCCCTTTGCTCGATACCAGATGTTTTGAACCAGTTCCTCATCTGGAACTAAACCCAGGCAAGACAAAGGTAATGTTGGCTCAGAAGGCCGGCGCCTGGCAGGGAGTGGATTTGCCATTCCTGGGCAGTGTTTCATTTGGCAGGGTTGGGACAGTTTAAACGTCCGGGTACCCTCCGAGGCTTTGCGCCTCCATAACCAAATAAGTATCACGACTATTTATTTTACTTATCTTGTACCCTGCTTTTCTCCTCCATGCTCAGACCCATAGCGGCTTACGGCGCTTTCCTCTCCTCCATTTTGTCCTCACAACAACCCCGTGGGGTAGGTAACGCCGAGAGTGTGTGACTGGCCCAAGGTCCCCCGGCAGGCTTCCAGGACAGAGTGGGGATTCGAACCTGGAGTCTTCCAGATCCTAGTTGGATTGAGGTGGGTCGCCGTGTTAGTCTGTCTGTAGCGGCAGAAAACAGCCAGAGTCCAGGAGCACCTTAAAGACTAACACAAGTTGGGGCACGGGAGGAGCTTTCGTGAGTCACACAGCTCACTTCTTCAGCCTCTAGCTGGACACTCTAACCATGATACCATATTGGCTACTAGGAAAATGCCTCTTCATCTGCCCCAGGTCTTCTAGCAGGAACTCATTTGCATATTAAGTGACACACCCCTAATGTAGCCAATCCTCCAAGAGCTTACAGTAGCCCCTGTAAGAAGAGCTCTGTAAGCTCTTGGAGGATTGGTTACATCAGGGGTGTGTGGCCTAATATGCAAAGGAGTTCCTGCAACAAAAAGAGCCCTGCGTGACTGCCCAATGCTCCCTCTAAGCTGTGGGGTCCTGTGAGCAAAAATTCTACTCTGCGGGCCACTGGCATTAAAGTTGTGAGTGAGCGATTTGGCTGCTGCATAAATTTGTTTGCTCCGGAGCCACCCTTCCCGAGCTAAGAGACAAATGTGTGAGCCGGAGGCTAAAGAATTATGAGCTAGCTCACACTAACTCAGCTTAGAGGGAACACTGATTAGTAACTGCAATTTATGCAGATTTACATTTGGAACGAATCATGACAGTCCATTAAAATCAATAAAATCACAGCATACTAAAACAACAGCGCCTCAGCAGAGGATATCATGGTCCTGATCTGGCTTCTCGGATCTGTGGTCACTGGAGGGGAGGCCAGATCGAAGTGGATGCCCGCTGCTTCAACTAAAGCCCCGGTGGAAGAGCTCCGTCTTGCAGGCCCTGTGGAACTGTAATAGATCCCGCCAGGGCCTGCAAGTTTGGTGTAGTGGTTAAGTGTGCGGACTCTAATCTGGGGGAACCTGGTTTGATTCCCCACTCCTCCACTTGCACCTGCTGATGGGACCTTGGGTCAGTCACAAGCTCTGGCACAGCTGTCCTTGAAAAAGAGCCCTTTGTGTCAGAGTTCTCTCAGCCCCACCCACCTCACAGGGTGTCTGTTGTGGGGAGGGGAAGGGAAAGGAGTTTGTAAGCCGCTCTGAGACACCTTTGGGTAGTGAAGGGCGGGGTATAAATCCAATCTCTTCTTCTTCTTCTTCTTCTTGTTCAGTCACACAGTCGAGTCCGACTCTTCGCGACCCCATGGACAAGATCACACCAGGCCCTCCTGTCTTCCACTGTCCTCTGAAGTTGGCTCAGTTTCATGTTTGTTGCACCTATGACACTGTCTAACCGTCTCATCCTTTGCCGTCCCCGTCTTCTTTGACCTTCAATCTTTTCCAGCATCAGGGTCTTCTTGACATCCAAAACCAGTTTTCATTAAAAAAAAATCTATTTCAGATGTCCTCGTATAAAACTCTAGCGTCCTTCCCAACCACTAGGGGGAAACCTGGCACAGAGACTTCACATTCCCTAAATCAATGTGAGAGTCCACACACCAAATTAAACTACATTGGTCGTCGTCGTCGGCAGTCCTGTTCAGTGAGCGTAGCCAGAGGAAAGGGCGGGGCGGGGGGACCGAGGCCCGCAGCATGTTCCAGAGATTCCTGTTTCTGTGCGAATGCTCCCGCTCATATTGCCGTAACGTGGGCCCGCTCAGCCCTCCGCGCAAAGGTTTAAATTGGAGCCGCGCCAGGCCCAATGTTAATTCCGAGTCATAATTGCCTCCTGGGCCGCGCAGACATTGGTGTGGGAGCTAATGAGAGAGCCCCGTCTCTGGCGCCACGGCTGGGAAGCAATCAGCCCGGGAGCTTCTTACCGAGCCATTACAGAAATTACAGTGGAGAAAGTTGAGTTTACTGGCACGGGGAGCGCTTGGGTGCAGTGCCACACCGGGCTTTGATCTTGGCCGGGTGTCGACACTCTTAGAGGGGGGAGGAGACTTCCCCCGACGATGGTGTGTGCTTGAAAGCAACCTGCAGAAGTGCCCGGCGAGGGAAGGCGGCGTGTCTGTTCGAGAAAGGGTGTGCAGAGAAGGTGTGCGGCTAGAGAACCGTTGCTAGGGAGAGGCAGGAAGAGACGAAAGGAATCCCCTCCCCCCGAAGAATGAAAGACATTCTTCAGCATCTTCAGGAATTCACCCTTCGGAGGGTGTGTGTGTATGTGTGTGTGTGTATGTAAAATAATTGCTGGTTGGTGATGGAAAGCGCCGTCCAGTCACAATCAACTTCTGGCAACCCTGTCGGGTTTTAAAGACAAGAGGCAAACAGAAGCCTCTGCGTCTTCCTTGGTGGTCGTCAGGGGTCATTTCCTGCGGGAGCGCACAGGAGCGGCGCTCCGGCAGTAAAGAGCCCAGGGGGCGGGCACATGCAACAAGCCCCGCCCCCAGCAGCTCTCAGTCAGAGCAAGAAGCAGCCAGGTAAGTTGCAGAGCTCCCCGGCCCAAAACAGTCCACTGGCACCTTTAAGACCAAGTTTTATTCAGGCACAAGCTCTCCCTCCTCTGCGAGGACAGATCTGCACGTCCCCCCCCCCATAGCTAGCAATCCAAAACAGTCCAGTGGAGCCTGAGTGGTGGGTGTTGCCTTCTGACACACTTCCGGTGATGTCAGGGGGTGTGGCCTATGCAAATGAGTTATGCCAATGGGTTATGCTAATGAGCTTCTGCACCTCTTTTTCTATGAAATGACTCCTGGTGGTCTCCCATCGTAGTGCAAACTGGGCCTGACCCTGTTTAGCTTCTGAGATCTGGTGGGATCAGGCTAGCCTGGGCCGTCCAGGTTAGCACAAAAGACACACAGAGGCGGTTTGCCCTCACCTGCCTCTGCGTAGCAACCGCGGACTTCCTTGGTGGTCTCCCATCCAAGTACTAACCAAGGGCTGACCTTGCTTAGCTTCCGAGATCTCTTGAGAATGGTGTAGCCTGGGCCATCCAGGTCAGCACAAAAGACACAGAGAGGTGGTTTGCCATGGCCTGCCTCTGCGTAGCAACCGCGGACTTCCTTGGTGGTCTCCCATCCAAGTACTAACCAAGGGCTGACCTTGCTTAGCTTCTGAGATCTGATGTGATTGGGCTAGTCAGGGCATATCAGGCGACTAGAACTTACACGAACCCACGGAAACGTACATGAGGACTTGCTAGAACTTGCAAGAATTGCGTGAGGGCAAAATAAAATAATAGGACCAAATGGGGAAGCTGGGTTGAACAGCTCTGAAACTGGAGGACGGACGTTTGAACTGGGGATTAAGTGTGGTGGGGGAAAGTACCGTCAAGTTGCAGCTGACATGGCAAACCCTGTGGGGTTTTCGAGGCCAGAGACCAACAGAGGTGGTTGGCCATCGCCTGCCTCTCCATAGCAACCTCCTCGGTGCTCTCCCACCCAAGTCCTAACCAGGGTCGACCCTGCTTGGCTCCTGAGATCTGGGGAGATCCGGCTAGCACTGGACTGTTTTGGATTGCTAGCTATGGGGGAGGGAATGCACAGATCTGCCCTCACAGAGGAGGGAGAGCTTGTACCTGAAGGTGGGCCGGGGCGGGGGGGGGGCTCTGCAACTTATCTGACTGCTTCTTGCTCCTCATGGCCTGACTAAGGGCTGCTGGGAGCAGGGGGTGGGGCTTGTTGCATGTGCCCGCCCCTTGGGCTCCTTACTGCCGGAGCTCTGCTCCTGTGCGCTCCCGCAGGAAATGACCCCTGCTTGCAGTGTAGATCTTCCCCAGTGCCTAGCTTGGCCTGCAGAATCAACCCTGACCTTCTAAGCCGGGGATTTCGGCTCTCGCTGGCGGATTTGCACCTGATCCGTGGGAGGCCTCCTCTAGGGAGGGGTGTGATCAAGGAGGATGGGAAGTCAAAGCCGGAGAAATGTAAATCAGACATAAAAGAAAACATGATTAATCATAACGTGGGTGATAAATCCCCGGGGCCTGCTGCCAAGCGGGCTGATGGATTCTCTGCGGTCTTTCTGAACATTCATGACGATACACCCTCCTGAGGAGCGGCGGTGCAGCCAAGCACAATTTAAAGGGCTTTGCAGGGCAAATATCTGGAGGGGCTCCAGTTGGCTCCGTCGACACCGTAGATCCACCTAGAGGAGAGAGTCTGGCACACGCTGGGCCTTTGCTTCAGAGGGAGATCCATACTGCCTGCCGAAACCGGCGTAGTCGTTCCTTGACTGTTGTGAAATTTGGCTAGGGATCATATTGTGAAGAGGGAATTTTCGGTATTGTTCTCTAGATGCAATTCCCAGGATTCCTTGGAGGACGCCATGACAGCTAGTTTGGTGTAGCGGTTAGGAGCGCGGACTCTAATCTGGGAGAACTGGGTTTGATTCCCCACTCCTCCACATGCAGCTGCTGGAGTGACCTTGGGTCAGCCACAAGTTCTATCAGAGCTGTTCTCTCACGAGCAGTTCTCAAAAGAGTTCTCTCAGCCCCACCGCAGTGTTCCCTCTAAACTGAGTTAGTGTCAGCTAGCTCACAGTTTTTTAGCCTCCGGCTCACACATTTTTGTCTTAGCTCAGGAAGGATGGCTCCAGAGCAAACTAATTGATGCAATAGCCGAATTGCTTGCTCACAACTTTAATGCCAGTAGCTCACAAAGTAGAATTTTTGCTTGCAAGACTCCACAGTTTACAGGGAGCATTGCTCACAGGGTGTCTGTTGTAGGGAGGGGAAGGGAAGGGAAAGGAGACTGTTGGTTTTTTAAAAATAATTTATTAGGATATATAAAAAAGTTAAACACATATCCGTACTTAAATCATTATACACAGGGGTAATTTCGTAGAAAAAGAGCTAGGGGGACTCATTAGCATAACTCATTAGCATATGCCACACCCCCTGACATCACCGGAAGTGTATCCTCCCCACAGCCGGCGGCGACCTCCAGCGGGCACCAGCAGGGAGCTCCAGGCCCCGCCCTCCCGCACCTCACCCGGGGGGATGGCGTCCCCCCGCGTCCCCCCC
>NW_015174295.1:338229-338778 GCF_001447785.1 Gekko japonicus
CTTCCAAATTATTCAGTTTCCTTGTCATTTTGTCCATTTCAACCATAAAAAGTAATTTTTTAATCCATTCCCCAGTTTCAGGGATCTTGTCTTGTTTCCAACATTGGGCATATGTCATTCATGGGAAGGGAAAGGAGATTGTAAGCCGCTCTGAGACGCCGAGTGAAGGGCGGGGTATAAATCCAATCTCCTCCTCCTCCTCCTCCTCCTTCTATAAAACTGTCATTTTATAGATGTTTTATAGACTAACGTTGACATGAAATGTAGGCAGTACCCATAATTGCTAATAGTCCCACCACATCCCACGTCTTTGACCATATCCACGTGCAGCTCCTGGCAAGCTTTTCCCACACCGTTGAGACCCACAATCTGTTGTGAATGGTTCCTCATCCTCTTGGAGAGGAGTGACAAGTGGCATGCCACAGGGATCTGTCCTGGGACCAGGGGTCGTTTCGTAGAAAAAGAGCTAGGGGAACTCATTAGCATAACTCATTAGCATATGCCACACCCCCTGACATCACCGGAAGTGTGTCATAAGGCCACACACCC
>NW_015174295.1:339139-345284 GCF_001447785.1 Gekko japonicus
CTAGATGACCCCGGAGGTCCCTTCCAACTCTATTATTCTATGATCTGACCCAAAGAGGGACTCTTGTTTATAAAGCTATTCTGACAGAGCTTTGTTCTGTTTGATAGACCTTCTTTGACATAATCTCTGATTACTGACTCCCCTGCCACAAATTCCGTTAGTCCTTAAGGTGCTACTGGACTTTTGCTGTTTTCTATAACATTATATCCTGCCGAGGCCCTTCCCCTCCCCAAACCCCGCCCTCCTGAGGCTCCACCCCCAAAATCTCCAGGTGTTTCCCAAACCGGAGCTGGCAACCCTATTGCTTCCTAGAGGGTGCTCCGTATCCTTTGCTGCATTTGAGAAAATCAGCACGACGTTGGTGTTCAGTGCCAAGGACAGACGCTCCAGCACGTAACTTACATGACGTGTTTTGGCGGGCGCTGGGCCGTTCAGTGTGAATGGCTCAGGGGTAGGAGGTTGGTTGCTTCTCTGGTGGAGGAGCGGCTGGGCGTGTTCTAGGCAACATCAGAAGCGGAAAGTTCAGCTCCCCTGTCTGGGAACGGAGCTGGATCCTGGCAGACAATCCCACGGATTGTCCTCGAGGAAAATCACCTGCAGGAGAGGCAGATGTGTCATTGTCTGCCGAGCGGTGGCCCCTCGAAGGGCACTCCTGCAGCATCTGAGGCAGGGGTCATTTTCTGCAGTAGCACACAGGAGCGGAGCTCTGGCAGTACCCAAAGGGCGGGCACATCCAACAAGCCCCACCCCCTGCTCCCAGCAGCCCTCAGTCAGAGCAAGAAGCAGCCAGATAAGTTGCAGAGCCCCCCCCCCAAAAAAAACAGTCCAGTTGCACCTTTAAGTTTTATTCCGGTACAAGCTCTCCCTCCTCTGCGAGGACAGATCTGCACGTTCCCCCCCCCCAATAGCTAGCAATCCAAAACAGTCCAGTGGAGTCTGAGCGGTGGGTGTTGCCTTCTAACACAGTTCCGGTGATGTCACGGACGGTGTGTGGCATATGCAACTAAGTTATGCTAATGAGTTATGCTAATGAGCTCCTGCACCTCTTTTTCTACGAAATGACCCCTGTGTGAAACTTTGGAAAACAATGCAAGCAAAACAAGGTGAGGGAGCTGACTTAAGCCGACAGTAGATTCAGGTGGGTTGCCGTGTTGGTCTGAAGCAACGGAACAAAGTTTTGAGTCCAGCGGCACCTTTAAGACCAACAATGTTTAATTCTGGGACTGCAAGAAGATCAAATCAGTCAATCCTAAAAGAAATCAACCCTGACTGTTCCCTGGAAGGCCAGATAATGAAACTGAAGCTCAAATACTTTGGCCACCCAATGAGAAGGGAGCACTCACTGGAGAAGACCCTGATGCTGGGAAAGATTGAAGGTCAAAGAAGACGGGGACGGCAAAGGATGAGACAGTCAGACAGTGTCATAGATGCAACGAACATGAAGTTGAGCCAACTTCAGAGGATGGCGGAAGACCGGAAGGCCTGGTGTGTTCTGGTCCATGGGGTCGCGAAGAGTCGGACTCGACCGTGCGACTGAACAACAAAAAAGGCTTTCGTGGGCAGGCACACTCCTTCAGGTTTGCAAAGTTTTCGATAGGAAAGCAGAGGGCGCTGCAGGACTTCTGCCGCTTGAACCTAGAACTTCTTGGCCTGAGGCTGAAGAAAACAGATGCCCAACATCGCCTCTTGTGATTGGCAGACAGCATGGAGGCTTTGGATTGGCCAAGGCTGATGTACCAGCCTTTCCCCTTTGCTGGGTCAATAGAGTTTTAGCAACTGACCCATCGGGACCTGGGGTTAAAGCCAGCCAACACCAAGTTTGTTGGCGATCCCTAGTATGACAGCTTTCTTTCTTTGTGTCGTGGTTAGGAGCACGGACTCTAATCTGGGAGAACCAGGTTTGATTCCCCACTCCTCTTCCACTTGCACCTGGCTGGATGACCTTGGGCAAGCCGTAGCTCTGACCAGTGTTCCCTCTAAGCTGAGTTAGTGCAAGCTAGCTCACAGTTTTTTAGACTCCGGCTCACACATTTTTGTCTTAGCTCAGGGAGGATGGCTCCAGGGGAAACTCATTGATGCAGCAGCCAAATCGCTCGCTCACAACTTTAATTCCAGTGGCTCACAAAGTAGAATTTTTGCTCACAAGACTCCACAGCTTAGAGGGAGCATTGGTTCTGACAAGAGCTGTCCTTGAAAAAGAGCCATTTCTGCCAGAGGTCTCTCAGCCCCGCCTACCTCACAGGGTGTCTGTTGTGGGGAGGGGAAGGGAAAGGAGTTTGTAAGCCGCTCTGAGACACCTTTGGGTAGTGAAGGGCAGGGTATAAATCCAATCTCTTCTTCTCCTCCTCTCTAAGTGAAGGGCAGGATATGAATCTAATCTCCTCCTCCTCCTCCTTGTCTTGTGAGAAAGGGAGAAAAGTTGCCAGTTTGGGGTAGTGGTTAAGTGCGTGGACTCTAATCTGGGAGAACCGGGTTTGATTCCCCACTCCTCCACTCACAGCTGCTGGATGGCCTTGGGCAAGCCGTAGTTCTGATAAGAGCTGTTCTTGAAAAAGAGCACTTTCTGTCAGAGCTCTCTCAGCCCCACCTACCTCACAGGGTGTCTGTTGTGGGGAGGGGAAGGGAAAGGAGTTTGTAAGCCGCTCTGAGACACCTTCGGGGAGTGAAGGGCGGGGAATAAATCCAATCTTTTCTTCCTCCCCTTCTTCCTCCTCCTCCTTCTCCTCTTCTTCTTCTTCATTGTACCCCACTGAGGTTCTTGTTCTCCCTAGGCTCCATCCCCAAATATCCAGGAGTTTCCCAACCTGGATCTGGCAACCCTGCCCCCCCATCCCCTGCCGGGGTCCAGGGGGACCTGGCAACTGTAGGCTTCAGCCCCAAATCTCCAGGAACTTCCCAACCTGGATCTGGCAACCCTGTCTGCTGCTCTTTCATGTGACTTCCTTCTGTCACATTTTTCCTGTTTCCCTTGTAACGACGAGGCCTGGAAACTTCGTTTTCGAGGGCCTGGATAGAAAAGTGCGCCTTCGCAGCCGCCTGAGATAGGTCCCTTAAACACACGCCCAGGGACTTGTTCCGCGTCTGTACGCAATCCCTGAAATATGAAACAAAAGGAGGCAGAGCGGCGTTTTGGCAGGTCGGAGCAAGCGGCTTGCAAATATGAACGGCATCTGATGAATGCAGCCTTTCACTGGGAAATCAACAGCGCAAAGGCCCGGATTTGCCTCGGGCACCACTCCCCCCCCCCAAAAAAAAACCCTTATCAGGAGACTGCCGCATAGACGTATATTAAATAAATACACACTGTAACAGGATAGGAGTCATTTTATTTAAAAACAAGGATACGCATTTCCAGTGACTGGCTAAGCCAAACCCGGCTCTTGCATGGAAAAACAAATTAAATAGAGAAACAATATTATTCCTTTTCATTGGGGGGCGGGGGAGAGACGGCGTACCTCGAGGGCGTGGTTCCGTGTGCAAACACAAGCCTCCGGAGATCCCCTGGAATGGCAACTGTTATGTATTGGGACTGGAACATTCCAGGACTGTTTCTACCAGAGACTGGCTGAGCTTGGAGCTCTGGAACAATAGCCCACCAGGACTCTGGAGGTGGCCAATGAGGAATCAGTGGTTCTGACAACGGCCTATCGTTGGTAGCTGTTTGGGGGAGTGGGTGGAGTCACATGCTATTTAAACAGGGTCGCTGCCCTGGCTCTTGGCTGTTCGTTCTTGCTGAATCACTAAGCTTGGGGTCAGACCTTCCATGGAGCCCAGCATTTAACAGCAACGGATCTCCAGGCTATAGAGAAAAAGGCTGCTTTGGTGGGTGGACTTTACGGCACCATGCCCCACCGACATCCTTCCTGACACGCTGCTTTACTCATTCATTTAATTTCTACCCCGCTCAGGGCAGCCTACGTGAGGTATTACGCAGCTGAAACAAATAGAAATAAAATCGTAACAACATGAGTATTAAAACATTCCAAAGTGCTAGTGCCAAGGTAATTCATGTGCGATGGCGGGCACAAGCAGCATCCGACAGATGCAATCCTATAAGAACATAAGAGGAGCCAATGCTAGATCAGGCCAATGGCCCGTCCGGTCCAACACTCTGTCACACAGCGGCCAAAAACACCAGGTGCCATCAGGAGGTCCAGCAGTGGGGCCAGGACACTAGAAGCCCTCCCACTGTTGCCCCCCCCCCCAAGCACCAAGAAGACAGAGCATCCCTTGCCCCAGACTGAGGGTTCCCATAAGAACATAAGAGAAGCCAATGCTGGATCAGGCCAATGGCCCATCCGGTCCAACACTCTGTGTCACACAGTGGCCAAAAACACCAGGTGCCATCAGGAGGTCCAGCAGTGGGGCCAGGACACTGGAAGCCCTCCCACTGTTGCCCCCACCCCCAAGCACCAAGAATACAGAGCACCCCTTGCCCCAGACTGAGAGTTCCCATAAGAACATAAGAGAAGCCAATGCTGGATCAGGCCAATGGCCCATCTGGTCCAACACTCTGTGTCACACAGCTGCCAAAAACACCAAGTGCCATCAGGAGGTCCAGCAGTGGGGCCAGGACACTAGAAGCCCACCATAGAGTTTTCCCTCGGATGACCGTGGCCCCGCCCCCAGCATGCCCAGTGGCGTCACGTCACTTCTGGGTTACGCACACGTCGGGGTGGGGTTCCCTCCGGGGCCCGATCCGCCGGCAGTGGGGAATGGGCCTCTGGGGCGGGGGTTTTCCTGCCCCCCGGGGGGACTTGGCAAGCCTAGAAGAAACGCAAAACCAAACACCCGGAATTTTTATTCTATGGACCACTCCAGTGTGTCTAGTTATAAAAGGCAAAGCAGAGAGACTTGTGGCCACGCTCCTGTAAATCTGAAGCAAAGCAGCCTTGGGTTCCAGTGATGCTCCCGTCCTGTAAACCGGTTTATTTATGTTGGGTTTTGGGTTTTTTTGCCATGAACCTCTTAAATCAACATGGCTCAGAAGCATGAGACGTATTTGACTCTCATGAAAACATTCTCCCACACCCTCTGTAATTAAAACTAATCTTAAATTTCATCTTTATACCCTGAGAAATGAGCTCTCTTGCAGCAACCAAAATGGGACTGCGGGCAGAAGGAATGTGGACTTGAAAGCACTCTGAGTTTGCCCTATAAATCTTTCCTCCGACTTTCCTTGTTAGCCGGAGAGGTGCATTTTCCACCCTTCCACGACTAGCTGGGGAATTGTTACTCGTTCCTTGCCTCCTTTCAGGAGGGAGAGCGCATGTTCTTCGGGAAAGAAAACAACAGATCGGATAGAGTTTGTTTTATTAATACTGTAATACGATTACTCCTTTTGGGGTCAGAGTTGAGCCGCATTCTTTGAGGGGAACAAGAGTGCTCTTTCTTGCGTGATTTATTAGCATGGATGTAATTTCTCGGCTGCGCAGTGGGTCGCAGCAACAGAGGACCCCACTTTTCCTCTTGGAAGTGTTGTTTGTGTGACCAGAATCTCTGCACCGGGAGAGGCCTGTAATTGTGGTCTCCGCATCTTAGCCTAAATAAAACAGCATAATAGCCATGCAAACCTCGAAATCTGGGTGGCAGATTGGAAGGGAAGGGGGCAGGCGTGGTGTCATTTTGATTTTGCATTCCGCCCGGCGACTTCCCTGGAAATCACGTGAAGGTCAGGCCCAGGCCGGTGGGTGTTGGGTACGCAGAATGTTTTGAATGGGCTTTCTTTAGACTCTGGAGAAATAGGCATGAGACATACTGTTAAACAGGGCTTTTTTTGTAGAAAAAGCCCAGCAGGAACTCATTAGCATAATAGACCACACCCAACAGCAGAAACTCATTAGCATATTAGGCCACACCCCTGACAACACAGCTTATTAGCATACTAGGCCGCACCCCCGTGTTGCCAGAAGTGTGGTCATCCAGCCACACCCACCTTTTGCTTCTTATTCCGTTTACTTTGTTGTCAAAACCCAGGGCCTTTTTTTGTAACAGGAACTCCTTTGCATGTTAGGCCACACACCCCTAAAGTAGCCAATCCTAATGAGTTCCTGCTGTTGGGTGTGGCCTATTATGCTAATGAGTTCCTGCTGGGCGTGGCCAACTCGGGAGCCAGCCGGAACTCCGTTCCTGTGCATTCCTGCCC
>NW_015174295.1:345322-383899 GCF_001447785.1 Gekko japonicus
CCTGCCCAAAAATAGCCCAGCTGTTAAATAGTGGGTTCCATGGATGAGCAGGCTCGAGGTCTAGTGATCAGCTCAACTTTATTTGTGATTTCAGCAACAGCAAGACAAGACTCCAGAGCCTCAGCATTGTTAAATAGCATGCAATTGCCACACCCGAACACACCCCATTCCCAGTGATAGGCTATTTACATAACATTACTACTAGATTGGTTCCTTTCAGAATCCTGGTCAGCTATTGCTCTTGTGCTCCAAGCTCAGCCAGTCTCTGGGGTGATTTAATCAGGAATGATTCAGTCGCAATACATAACACAAACAATGTGCTTCCTGGATTCAAGGTTGTTCCAGACACATAATGTCACAAAGTTAGAGTCCAATGGCACCTTTAAGACCAACAAATAATGTCACAGATGACTTGGGTGCTTCATGCAGTGGTCTGGATGCGCAGGAGCCTGGTTTACATGATTCCTTCTCCTTAAAAAAAGAGAGCACAAATTGGGCCTACAGGCATTAGGGACTTGGCATGGGGCAGCCCTATCAAGACTTTCACAGTGTCCATCTTTCTTTCTTTTTTAACATTTTATTTTATTTTATTTTTTTAATGAAGACCAACAAACATACACAGATGGGGGGGGGGGTTTCCATTAAATCACTAAAGTATCTAGTTAAGTATCTCCAGGGGTCATTTCCTAGAAAAAGAGGTGCAGGAGCTCATTAGCATAACTTATTTGCATATGCCACACCCCCTGACATCACCGGAAGTGTGTCAGAAGGCAACACCCACCGCTCAGGCTCCACTGGACTCTTTTGGATTGCTAGCTATTGGGGGGGACGGGACGTGCAGATCTGTCCTCGCAGAGGAGGGAGAGCTTGTACCTGAATAAAACTTGGTCTTAAAGGTGCCACTGAACTGTTTTGGACCAGGGGGGGGCTGGGGGGATCTCTGCAACTTACCTGGCTGCTTCTTGCTCTGACTGAGGGCTGCTGGGAGCAGGGGGTGCTCTTTACTGCCTGGGCTCTTTACTGCCGGAGCTCCGCTCCTGTGCGCTCCTGCAGGAAATGACCCCTGAGTTACCCCCTACCTCCCTGTGGGAACAAGAATGGTCGTGGGCAATGCTCCCTCAAAGCTGTGGAGTCTTGTGAGCAAAAATTCTACTTTGTAAACTACTGACATTAAAGTTGTGAGCGAGCGATTTGGCTAGTCCTGCATAAATGAGTTTGCTCTGGCGCCATCCTTCCTGAGCAAAGATGAAAATGTGTGAGCCGGAGGCTAAAAAATTGTGAGCTAGCTCACACTAACTCGGCTTAGAGGGAACAGTGGCTCGTGGGAGCAATCCTAAGCATGTCTACTCAGAAGTAAGTCTCATTTTATTCAATGGGGCTTAGTCCAAGGAAAGCGTTCTTAGGACTGCAGTCTAAATTCCCCAAAGGAAGTAGCTGCCTATGAGAGAGTACAGAATCCATGCAACAGTCACCTCGAGGCTAGACTACTGCAACGCTCTCTACATGGGGCTGCCTTTGTTGCAAATCCGGAAGCTGCAGCTGGTGCAGAATGCGGCGGCCAGGCTGTTGATGGGTCTTCCTAGTAGGGACCACATCCAGCCTGTGCTGAAAGCGCTGCCCTGGCTGCCAATAGCGTACCGGATTCGCTTCAAAGTGCCGGTTCTTACCTTTAAAGCCCTATATGGTCGGGGTCCAGCTTACCTAAGGGACCGCCTTTCCTCATATGTTCCCCCGCGAGCACTACAGTCTGGGTCGCAACACCTCCTGGCGATGCCGGGTCCCAAGGAGGCCAGGCTGGCCGCTACCAGGGCCAGGGCTTTCTCGGTGGCAGCTCCTACCTGGTGGAACGAGCTCCCGGAGGACATCCGGGCCCTGCGGGACCTTGCACAGTTCCGCAGGGCCTGTAAGACGGAGCTCTTCCGCCAGGCGTATGAGTAGGAGCCGCCACTACCATCACTACTGTTCCATCATAACCCGGCCCTGGAAGAAGGAACATCAGCGTTTCCCGGAACAGATGACGCTGAGTAGGTAGAGCAGTGTCATAGTTGTAATATGCCATCCGTGGAATATCATGGTAGAACATCTAGAGCACTTTTGTTAATATTAATGTTACTGTACTGTAGTGATTTTAAATGGTTTTAAATATGTTTTATATTGGCTTGTGCCTCTTTGTAAGCCGCCCTGAGCTCGCGTAGCGGGGAGGGCGGGGTATAAATTGAACTTATAAATAAATATAAATAAATAAATAATAAAGCTGAAAATAAAGGAAAATTGCATAGAGAAGTAGCACCTTTGCTGAGGGGGAGTTACTTCCAAGTAGACATAGAGTACACATAAGAACACACACATGAAGCTGCCTTCTACTGAGTCAGACCCTCGGTCCACCAAGGTCACTATCGCCTACTCAGACTGGCAGCTGCTCTACGGGGTCTCAGGAAGAGGTCTTTCGCATCACCTCCTGCCTCGTTGTCCCTTTCAACTGGAGATGCCGGGGACTGAACCTGGGACCTCCTGCACGCGAAGCAGAGGCTCTTCCACTGGGCCACACCCCTCCCCTGTTGTCAGCCACTGCAGGTAGGCGCAGTAGGATCTTGCCTTGGGAGATGGAGAGAAAGGAAAGGAATATAGCACTATATTAAGTGCCACATGAAATCAGTTCCGCTTGCAGAGGAACACGGCAGAGGGGTCTTTCCGCAGAAAGGGCATTGTGTGGAACTGTCCTGTTGTCCTGTAGGACATCAAGTGGTCTGGGGGAATCTGAGTTCATTTTATCTTGCAAAGTGACCTCCTCGCCTAAAGGGTTTTAAAAGGCAGGATAAGGCCTTAAGAATGGCTGGCGCCATAAATTTTGTAGAGTAACATCCAGCGGGCTGTAAAGGGCATCCCGAGTTGTGAAGAACATGTACTCTGGTACAATGCTCTCTCTAAGCCGTGGAGTCCTGTGAGCTCCTTTGTGAGCTCCTGGCATAAAAGTTGTGAGTGAGCGATTTGGCTGCTGCATGAATTCGTTTGCTCCGGAGCCCTCCTTCCTGAGCTAAGATTAAAAATGTGTGAGCCAGAGGCTAAGAAACTAGGAGCTAGCTCACACTAACTCAGCTTAGAGGGAACACTGCTCTGGTATAGCTGGGGGCATCACAGACCAGCTTTAAAAGATAGACGGGACGTTAAAATGAAGACTCTTTCAATCTGAAGATAGTTTTTCTTTGTGACCGGCCCCTTGGGCAAGGGTCTTCCTAGTCCTTGATTAAAATGTGGCTGCCCCGCTAAGAGCCGCAGTCTTTTAGGGTGCTAAATCCGGCCCATGGGCTATTGGCCACAACAAAGGACACTTTTGTTTGTTTATTTATTTGTTTCATTAATATCCCACCTTTCCCCCTTCTTCTCTCCTCCGTGTTATCCTCACAACAACCCTGTGAGGTAAGTGAGTGAGAATATGTGACTGGCCCAAGGTCACCCAGCGAGCTTCCATGGCGGAGTGGGGATTCGAACCTGAGACTCCTAGCTCCTTTTCTCCATGTTATCTTGTGGCTGCCCCGCTAAGAGCTGCAGTCTTTTAGGGTGCTAAATCTGGCCCATGGGCTATTGGCCACAACAAAGGACACTTTATTTATTTATTTGCTTCATTAATATCCCAACTTTCCCCCTTCTTCTCTCCTCCGTGTTATCTTCACAACAACCCTTTGAGGTAGGTGAGGCTGAGAATATGTGACTGGCCCAAGGTCACCCAGCAAGCTTCCATAGCGGAGCGGGAATTTGAAACTGGGCCGCCCAGATCCTAGACTGACACTCTGACCACTATATAACTCTGGTTCAGTTCACACTGATTTAACAGAACAAAGTGTGAGTCCAGTGGCACCTTTAAGACCAACCAAGTTTAATGCTGGTTGAATTTTATGGTGAAGATGTGACTTATTGGGTTGCTTGTGGACCCAGTGAATGTCAGCACCACAATGGGCCAATATGACAAACTGTGTCGCAATTTCATCAGTGGGAATCCAAATAGATACTGTTCACAGAAGATATTTTTTGGAATAAAAGCCAATGGTGAACCCTACAAGAGAGAATGGCTGTTGTACTCTCCTTCAAAAGGATCGGTTTACTGTTTTGTTTGTAAACTATTTGCGCCCAAAGGGTCAACGCATTTTGCTAGAAATGAGGGATTCAGTGACTGGCGAAACACTGCTGCAATCGACAACCATGAAAAAAGTACAACTCACCGAGATGCCATGTTGACATATTTCACTGGGAAACAAGGCTTAGGCTTGACACAGCCACTGGAAAAACAAATTGAAGAGGAGTACAATTACTGGGAGAATGTGCTTCGGCGTGTTGTAGCAGTCATTTGCACACTGGCTGAACGAGGATTGGCATTCCGAGGAAAAGTGGAAAAATTCGGGTCTCTCAATAATGGGAATTATTTGGGGCTACTCGAATTGATAAGTCGGTTTGACCCATTCTTGGCTGCTCACATCACAGTATGGCAATGCTGGAAAAGGCAACCCTTCGTACCTGTCCAAAATGATATGTGAGGAACTTCTTGAGTTAATGGCAAAGAAAGTGCACTCCGTCATCATTGATGAGATTAATGTTTCTGGGTACTTCAGTCTATCTGTGGACTCAATGCTTGATCTTTTGCATGTTGACCAACTGAGCATAGTGCTCAGATACTTGCAAGATGGACAGCCAGTTGAACGATTTATCACATTTTTGGAATTACAAAACCACACTGGTGGAGCCATGGCACAGCAGGTGTTGAAGTACTTATGTGATTATTGTAAATTGGATTTTGCTAAATGCAGAGCGCAGTCATACAACAATGCTGCCAACATGTCTGGACATTACAGTGGCATGCAGCAAAAACTTTTGGATGCAAATCAGTTTGCCATTTATGTACCCTGTGCAGCTCATTCACTAAATTTAGTTGGACGAAGTGCTGTGGATTGCTGTCAAGTTGCAGTAGATTTCTTTTCCACTGTACAACTGCTCTACACATTCTTTTCAGCCTCAACTGCTCGGTGGAGAATTCTCAAAGATTGCATTGGAAATGAAAAAGTGTTGAAATCACTTTCAGACACCAGATGGGAAGCACATGCTGTGGCAACTGCAGCAATTATCAACTCTTTCTTCAAGATTCTGGATGCTTTGGAAGATTTATCAGATGACCAGTTGCAAAAAAGTGACACTAGAAGGGAGGCAAAGAATATTGCAAACAAGATGCAAGAACTGGAATTTGTGTCCATGCTGAATTTTTGGAATGAAACTTTAGAAAAGTTTCATAGAACAAGTCAACTTCTTCAAAGTGAAAATGTGATCTTGCAAACATGTGCAGATTTGTATTCATCATTGGCAGACCAGTTACACATATCAAGAGATGAGTTTGAGAGATTTGAATCACTTGCAAATGACATGTTCCCTGATGTAGAATACAAAGCAACTCAAACGCATAAGTGTATAAGAAAAAGAATGCCCAACGATGGAAATGCACCAGAGGTCATTCTGAGTGCCAGAGACAAAATCCGTATCTCCACTTTTTATGTAATTGTTGAAAAATTAGAAACAGAAATGAGGAGGAGACGAAAGGTGTACACTGAAATAGACAGATTCTCTTGTCTGACAGATGTTCCTAATGCCACCCAACAAGGTGCTAATTCCCAATTATCAGAAAGTGAAAGGTACTCAAAGACTTGTCAGACACTCATTGATGCTTATCCAGATGACATGAACAACACTTTGTCTACAGAGCTTCAGCAGTTCCATTCATATGTTCTTCATAAGTTTAAAACAACCAAGAAAATCCTTCACTCACATGGAACTTTACAACACAGTTACAGAAGACAAACTAGAGAGCACCTTTCCAAATGCTGAAATTGCCTTAAGAATATTTTTAACATTAATGGTCACCAACTGCACAACACAGAGAGGTCTTTCTCACAACTGAAACATGTAAAAAACCCAAATAGATCAGTTATGCTTCAAGAAAGACTCAACTCACTGTGTATATTAACAATTGAAGCAGACATTCTGAGAGGTATTAATTTCGAGGATGTTATCAGTGATTTTGCGAAAATGAAATGCAGAAAAATGCCTTTCAGGTCATGAATATTGGAACTTTGATACATTTAACTTGTGAAATATTAAAATAGATGTTGTATTGCATTTTTGTAGAACTTTATGTCGCCCAAGCTTGGCTTAGTTTGTACAGTATATTGTGTTATCATATGAATAAATTTTTGTATTGCTGCAACCTGCATTGTCTATCTGGTCAGACAGGTCAACCACTAAAATGGACTGGGTCAGTGTGGAAAGGAGGGGGGCACCAAGATTGGTCAGTGCTTAGGGCACCAGTGAGCCTTAATCTGCCCCTGATCCCAAGGTTTCCCGAGTCCCATGAGAGGGCTGTAGATACACTGTGCACATGGAGGCCCTTAGTTACAGGGGCCATTGTACCTGCTTGCTCAGCAGACAACCTCCCTATGGAAACAGGGACATGCCATACAGCTTTGTGAGAGATATGGATTCAGAAAATACAGATGAAGTCTGCAAGCAAAATGACATGGCCTACAGAACAAAGTCAACATATACAAAAAGTAACAAAATGTTTGGAGAAGTGAATGTGAGATTCTATGAAAGAATGACAAGAGATTAAACCTTTACAGCAGCAAATAAAGTTGGAAAAGTAAAGAATATATGGAACCCCAAACCATCCAAATAACTGAATATAGATGGCTACTTTCAGAAGCTACTTTTCTTACATACAAGGGGAAAAGACACAGAATTAAGACTTTAAAACTTAAGAGGAGAAACCAGAGAATGAAAAAGAGGATGAAATCCTACAAAAATGGTTAAAACTTTCTGGTTTGAGGTTACACACACGCTCAAGAGAAGAAGGTCAAAACCCTTTAGACAACTGAGATTATACAATTTTTCAAGATTTTATAAATGGCTGAAAATATAGAGATGCTTAAGACTTTACAACTAAATTAGACTGACACAACCAATTTGAAAGAAACAGGAACTTTATTTTAGAAGAAGAAGAAGAAGAAGAAGAAGAAGAAGAGATTGGATGTATACCCCGCCCTTCACTACCCAAAGGTGTCTCAGAGCGGCTTACAAACTCCTTTCCCTTCCCCTCCCCACAACAGACACCCTGTGAGGTAGGTGGGGCTGAGAGAAGTCTGACAGAAACTGCTCTTTTTCGAGAACAGCTGTGCCAGAATTATGGCTTGCCCAAGGTCATCCAGCCAGGTGCAAGTGGAGGAGTGGGGAATCGAACCCGGTTCTCCCAGATTAGAGTCCGCGCACTTAACCACTATACCAGACTGGCACCAATTGCAAAAGAATATACATAAAAATAAGGTGGAATATAGAAAATAGATATTTAGATATTGTATGAGATAACACATTGGAATGCACTGATTGGCAAGTGAATGAATGGTGCTTTCACACACCCTAAATGACACACTTCCAGTCCACTTTGCAGCTGGATTTTGCTGTGTGAAATGGCAAAATCCACCTGCAAACAGTCACTGAAGTGGATTGAAACAGCATCATTTAGCATTTGTGAAGGCATTGTGGAGAACTCGGTCTGGAGTAGCTCAGAGCTTCGCTTTAAGCGGCGGGGAAGAGGTACGAGAAATTGTGACCTTCTTGTTCACACACCTCAGAATTAAAGAAGGAGCCCTTTAATTCGGCTTCTCCTCTTTTTATCAGTCCGAAACCCTGGGTCAGTGTTTACTCACAGCTGATCCCTCAACAGTTTCATCCCAATCACTTCCTCCCTGGCGTGCAATACCTGTGTCATCTTTATTCTCATTGTCTCCCACTCCCTCCCGCTTAAAGCAACATTCCCATCTTAACCCGCCGTGCGTCTTCTCGATCTGGGCTGGTTCTCTTGTTGTAACTAGGCATCCGTCTATGCAGTAATTCTTCCTTGGTTCCCTTATCGCTGGTCTGGCTCTTCCGTACTCCTTGGTTTCTGTATCGCTGCGCCCTGGAAGCCGGATGTCCCCTTCTGTCTTCTGCGTCAGGTCGGCCCGGGGCTCCTGACAGGCATGTGTGAAAATGAAAGTGAATTCTTGGTTAAAACAGAGTAACTAAACATGACCAAGGGCAGACAAAATGGCCGCCATGGTACATTGCTGTCTGAGATCGGGTTGCCAGGTCCCCCGGGGGGCAGGGGTTTGCCCGCTCGATGGGCCCCTTACCTGCCAGCCTGGATCCGGCCGCTGGGGTGAACCCCACACCCAAAGTGCCAGCATTGCGGGGACGTGCCCGCCACGATGACAGCACCCGGAGGTGACGTCATTGCGCTGGGCATGTTACAGGGGGGACACTCTATCATTCGAGGGAAAACTCTATGTTTTCCCCTTGAATGATGGTGCCCCTGCCCCCAGCATGCCTGACGCGATGACATCACTTCCAGGCTGCCCTGTAGCTAGGGATTTTGGGGTGAGGGGGCCTCGGGGGGCACAGCTAATTAAATCAAAGCTAATAATAACATTAATTCAATTTGGGGCCAGCCCGGAAAGGAGGGAGCCCGGAAGAA
Organism: Gekko japonicus; assembly: GCF_001447785.1. Classification (NCBI taxonomy): domain Eukaryota; kingdom Metazoa; phylum Chordata; class Lepidosauria; order Squamata; family Gekkonidae; genus Gekko; species Gekko japonicus. The sequence goes on from NW_015174295.1 coordinate 353,868, forward strand.
ATGCTAGGGGGCCGGGCCCCGTGGGCCCCCATTAACTACAGGCCTGCTTCCAGGATGTCCCGGAGAGGGGCCGGGACTCCCCCACCGGAACAAAGGTGAGACCTGGCAACCCTACATGTGTGAAGTGTTAAGTCGGTTACTTAACAAAGAGTCAGAGAGCGATTGCAGCAAAAGATCAGCTTTATTCAGCAACTCGTAACTCAACTCCAAACAGATCAACATGAATAGCCGGAACAGCTTTTACATTGCAGCCATCCTGCTTTTAAACTCTCCTGGCTAATGTAGCCACGCCTACTGTACATTTACCAACCAATAAAGTTGTATGCATACGCTTGCGGGGAGGGCGGGGTAAAAATCTTCAAATAAATAAATAAATAAATAAATAAAGACGGACCTATCACAGACATTCCCGCTCAGGGAGCTTGCTGACAAGTGATTGGTTGGTTCTTCCTGGGCTAGCAATGCGATTGGATAGATTTGGATCCTAGCCCAGGACGAAGCTTTACATGGCAATTCAATTATGTTGTTCATATACAGTTATGCATTCAGTGGCAGCTATTGAAGACATTACATGAAGGCATGTGCGAAAACGAAAGTGAATTCTTTGTTAAAACAGAGTACATAAACATGACCAGTGGCAGACAAAATGGCCACCATGACACATTTAATTTAATTTAATTTAATGAATCCGATTTCTATCCCGCCTTGCCTGGCAAGCAGGCTCAAGGCGGCGTACAATAATAATTTACAATAAAAACAGATAAAATTCCAACGACAAAATATAAAGCGCAGATGAAATACAAGCGATAAAGTACAGGTGGCGATCGTTGTCGTTGGCCCCGTATGACTACTAGACCAGTATCCCAAAGAAAGTGCCAGTAATAGATGTTCAGTAACTCGTTCAGTGGCGGCTCCTAATCGAAAGTCTGGTGGAAGAGCTCCGTTTTACAGTCCCTGCGGAACTGTAGAAGGTCCCGCGGGGCTCTGATGTCCTCCGGGAGCTCGTTCCACCAGTGTGGAGCCGCCACTGAGAAGGCCCTGGATCTGGTGATAGCCAGTCTGGCATCCTTGGGGCCAGGGACAGTCAGGCAATTTTGAGTCCCCGACCTCAGTGCTCTCTGGGGAATGTTGCTGTCTGAGAGAAGGTTCTTCTGTTTATATGTTGATTTTTGGAGGAGGAGGAGGAGAAATCAGAGTTTCAGCTCTCAGCATTTAGATAGCACCCTGTTTTGAGAGGGAGGGCCAAGGAGGAAAAGAGGCGAAGGTCTTGGTAACCACTCCTGCTGTTGTGCTGACTGATGAGGAACAACACCCTGCTTTCACCGTTGTGAAGATCTCTATCAGCCCGTCTGGCCGGAAGGCACGGGCACAAGACGTAAACACGGAGGAGATCTCGCCAAAGCAGAGACCATCTCTGGCAGGCTGGGTACCCAGGGGTCGGCATTTCTCGGGCCGCACCCTGCCGACCATGAGCAGAGTCTGGGAACAGAGGCAGGCCGCGGCCAGGGTGACGCAAGAAGAAGATGGAGAAGCCGTCTTCCCACAAAATGGGAAAGCGGGCCGACTTAATCGTGGCAGTGCCACTGAGCAACATGGGGGGAGGCCAGCACCGAGAAGGTATACAGCCCTGGATGAACCATTAAGTCGAAATGAGCACGCGCTTAAGTCACAAAGGGAAGGGGGGGGAACCACAGAGAGTTTTATGGCTTGTGTTGCTTACTGCTATTTAGTGCTAAATAAAGAATTTGTTTAAAAGTTTATCGTTAATACGGTTTTGGGCAAGGCTCCCTCTAAGCTGTGGAGTCTTGTGAGCAAAAATTCTACATTGTGAGCTACTGGCATTAAAGTGAGTGAGCGATTTGGCTACTGCATAAACTAGTTTGCTCTGGAGACATCCTTCCTTTTTTAAATTTTAAATATTTTTTTTTAATTTTCATATTATATAACACTTATAAACAGTAAAACATAACTAGAACTACAAACATTAAACCATGAACTAGGTGGTTCTTACAAGATGATACTAAAAAATACAGGTAAAAAGTTAAATAATATTGTCTATTGCAGAACAGGCAAGTTTTATAAACAGGTGAGTATTTCTTTGTATTTTGCAGGCATTTTGCATCAAGGTGGTGAACTTTCATTATGTATATATTCCAAAAAAAGGTAGCCATTTGGTCAATAAGTTCGTGGTAAGTCCTTTTTCTTCAATTCTTTGTATGGTATCTGATATTTTATCCATAGTTTATAAGTCCCATAGCTTCGTGAACCAACGTTCAGTGGAAAGTGGTTTGGGGTCTTTCCAGGTAGACGCTATCAATGTTTTGGCAGCTGAAAGCATGGTGGAAATTAATTCTTGTTGTATTTTGGGAATCGTATCCATCCATAGATCTAGTAAAATTTGCTTTGGGGTTTGATTAATCTCATACCCCGTTATTTCTTTTATATACCAAATTATTTCCCCCCAAAAACTCTTTAACTATACAACAGTCCCACCAACAATGTATAAAGGATCCATGTTCACCACATTTCCCCCTGGAGATTTCCTTCCTGAGTTAACACAAAAACCTGTGAGCTGGAGGCTAAAAACCTGTGAGCTAGCTCACACTGACTCAGCTTAGAGGGAACACTGGTTGTAGGGTCTGGCCTGGAAGAAAACTCCAGGTGGTATTCAGAGAAACTGGGATGCTCAGCTAGGGTTGCCAGGTCTGGGTTGGAAAATACCTGGAGACTTTGGGGGTGAATCCAGAAGAGGGCGGGGCTTGGGGAGGGAGGGGCCTCAGCATGGTCCGATGCCATACAGTCCCCCCTCCAAAGCAGCCATTTTCTCCAGGGGAGCTGATCTCTGTCAGCGGGGGATGAGTCCTAAAAGCGGGGGATCTCTAGGCCCCACCTGGAGGCTGGCAACCCTGCACTCAGCATACGTAACTGACAGATGAAGAGAACGCCAAGACCACGTATTCAATATAGGAACTCTCTATATATCATGAAAGTCAAATTTTAGTGCTAACGAAATCTCTAAGCCTTTTGTAATCGATGACAGAAAAACTTCATACCCAAACAAGCAGTTTAGAAGTCACAAAATGTGCTCCCGGGCACTAGTCGGTTAAGCGGGTGCACACAGCCACTCCAGCAAGATGTGCTCGCGGGCACTAAATCGATTTACAAAATGTGCTCGCGGGCACTAAATCGACCTACACACAGTGAAAGTGGGTGGAGTGCAACGTGGCAACCCTAACGTGGTAGGTGCTGGAAAAGGTGCCGGTGAGACCCTTGCCGTTGTGTGATATTAAAGTTTTATGACCTCAGGAATTAGGCTGTGGAAGGTCGGTAGTTCAGCAGTTCGAGACCCGAGTTGCCTCATGACGGAGTGAGCTCCTGTCTCTAGTTCCAGCTCCTGCCAACCTAGCCGTTCGAAAGCAAGAAATTGTTGTTGTTCAGTCGCACAGTCAAGTCCAGACTCTTTGCGACCCCATGGACCAAGTCCTGCCAGGCCCTCCTGTCTTCTGCTGTCCTCTGAAGTTGACTCAATTTCATGTTCGTTGCATCTATGATACTGTCTAACCATCTCATCCTTTGCCGTCCCCGTCTTCTTTGACCTTCAAGAAATTGCAAGTAGATAAATAGGTACCGCTTCGGTGGGAAGGTAGCAGCGTTCCGTGCGCCTTGGTGTTTAGTCATGCCGGCCACATGACCATGGAAACGTCTTCGGACAGCGCTGGCTCTTTGGCTTGGAAAAGGAGATGAGCACCGCCCCCTAAAGTTGGATACGACTGGCTTTCGAGCAAGGGAACCTTTACCTTTACCTTACTAACATCTCAAGACTGCATCACCTAGATGGAAGAGGCAGCCAGTCATTGGGCGATTCTGTATTGGCTTTTCCCTCTGTAGCGAAAGCCACATCGGAACAGAAATTCCCCTCCGCACTGCATGTAGGGTTGCCAGGTCAGGGTTGGAAAATACCTGGAGACTTTGGGGGTGGATCCAGGAGAGGGCCGGGTTTGGGGGAGGGGCCTCAGCATGGTACAGTGCCACAGAGTCCCCCCTCCAAAGCAGCCATTTTCTCCAGGGGAGCTGATCTGTGTCAGCTGGAGATCAGTTGTCAAAGCGGGAGATCCCCAGGCCCCACCTGGAGGCTTGGCAACCCTAACAGCATGCTGCGTTCACTTTCTTTGATCGTCGGATTTTATGGTACCCTCCACACTGCATGCAGCTTTCGCTTCCTTTGATCATCGGGTTTTATGGCACCTTCTGCATAGATTTATGGCCGTTCAGAGGTGACTTAGCAGTCAGTGTGGCATTGCCCCGGGGTACCTGAGGGCAATTCTTCATCTGGCATTCGCTCCACATTTTCTCAACTGGGAGGGAAAAGCACAGCTCAAAACCACATTCAAATACCTCGGGGCAACGCCCTACTGACTATAAAGTCTCCCCTGAATGGCCATAAATCTATGTAGAAGGTACTGTAAAACCTGATGATCAAAGAAAGTGAAAGCAGCATGCAGCGTAGAGGGTACTATGAAACCCAATGATCGAAGAAAGTGAAAGCAGCATGCAATGCAGAGGGCACCGTAAAACCTAATGATCAAAGAGAGTGAAAGCAGCATGCAATGCAGAGGGTACCATAAAACACAATGATCAAAGGAAGTGAAAGCAGCATGCAATGCAGAGGGTACCATAAAACCCAATGATCAAAGAGAGTGAAAGCAGCATGCAATGCAGAGGGTACCATAAAACACAATGATCAAAGAGAGTGAAAGCAGCATGCAATGCAGAGGGTACCATAAAACACAATGATCAAAGGAAGTGAAAGCAGCATGCAATGCAGAGGGTACCATAAAACTGATGATCAAAGAGAGTGAAAGCGGCATGCAATGCAGAGGGTACCATAAAACACAATGATCAAAGAGAGTGAAAGCGGCATGCAATGCAGAGGGTACCATAAAACCCGATGATCAAAGAGAGTGAAAGCGGCATGCAATGCAGAGGGTACCATAAAACACAATGATCAAAGAAAGTGAAAGTGGCATGCAATGAAGAGGGTACCATAAAACCCGATGATCAAAGAGAGTGAAAGCGGCATGCAATACAGAGTTTACTATAAAACACAATGATCAAAGAGAGTGAAAGCGGCATGCAATACAGAGGGTACCATTAAAGCCGATGATCAAAGAAAGTGAAAGCAGCATGCAGTGTTGAGGGTACCATAAAATCCAGTGATCAAAGACAGTGAAAGCGGCATGCCATGCAGAGGGGAATTTCTGTTCCAAAGTGGGTTTTCGTAAAACGACGGAGGGAAAAGCCGATGCAGAATGGCCCACTGCTTGTGGACTGGCACATTGGGAGGGGCCTACCGAAAGTTAGTGGTTTCCCTTTGTCCATTTTTCATCCTCAGCATGCCTGGAATCCTCCCTCATTAACCGAGCCTTTTCACAGGATGCCGGCAGCAACCCTCCGGGTATGCGCAAGATTAATACCGTGTGCTATCTAATTACAGCCCTGCTGAAGGACGTTACTGAAGTTTAAGCCCATGTGTTTCTTCGTGTTTCTGCCTCTCCCCTTCGCCCTCCCTTATGAAAGGGGGTGGCGGGAGAGATTAGTGAGGCATGAATCAAATTTCAGAGCAGAGAGACAAAAAAAACAAAAAATAAAAACAGGTAGTTCCCAAACCAGGGCAGGCAGCCCCAGACAGGGAGGCCTTCGTTTCTGAATGGACCATCTGGGCTTCTACCAGCGTGTGCCAGCTGGGACAGGCCGTCACGTGTAAGGGCTAACAAAGAAGGTTTTCTTCCCTCTGTTCCTGCGCACATGCGAACGTCTCTCATCAGATAAGAGTCCGCCCAGGAATGCCTTGAAGTGATTCCATTAACATTTACTGCGCAGGTTCAGGCAAAAGTACGACGGAGGGGGGAAGAAGGGCCGGGGATTTTGATCTTCAGAGACGGCGGCAAACAGCTTCAGGACTCAGGCAACGGTTTGGGGCTCAAGGCTCCCTCTAAGCTGTGGAGTCTTGTGAGCAAAAATTCTACTTGGTGCGCTACTGGCCTTAAAGTTGTGAGGGAGCAATTTGGCCGCTGCATGAATTAGGTTGCTCTGGAGCCCATCCCTTCCTGTAAAAGTAAAGGTAAAGGTTCCCTTGCTCGAAAGCCAGTCGAGTCCGACTCTAGGGTTGCGGTGCTCATCTCCGTTTCAAAGCCGAAGAGCCAGTGCTGTCCGAAGACGTTTCTGTGGTCATATGGCCGGCATGACTAAACAACAAGGCGCACGGAACGCTGTTACCTTCCCACCAAAGTGGTACCTATTTATCTACTTGCAGTTTCTTGCTTTCGAACTGCTAGGTTGGCAGGAGCTGGAACTAGAGACGGGAGCTCACTCCGTCATGCGGCAGCTCGGTCTCGAACTACTGAACTACCGACCTTCCACAGCCTGCAGTTCAGCGTCTTAACCACTTGAGCTAAGACAAAAATGTGTGCGAGCCGGAGGCTAAAAAACTATGAGCTAGCTCACACTGACTCAGCTTAGAGGGAACACCGAACAGGCTATTCTCTGATGGTTCTGCAGTTCTGCAGTTCTGTATACGGTTTTACGATCTATTTGCAAAAAAACAGAAAATGAACAAAGATGTACATGATGGTAGGAGAACAAACGACTAAACATGGATGCCACACCAAACCAGGCAGTCCACCAAAGGCTTTTTCGCTTGCAAGCAATTCTCCCTCCCAGCTGTGGAGTCTTGTGAGCAAAAATTCTACTTTGTGTACTACTGGCACTAAAGTTGTGAGGGAGTGATTTGGCGACTGCATAAATTAGTTCGCTCTGGAGCCATCCCTTCCTGAGCCGAGACAAAAGTGGGTGAGCCGGAGGCTAAAAAAACCTGTGACCTAGCTCACACTAACTCAGCTTAGAGGGAACACTGGTTGGGCTGTGGGCCAGGCCTACGGGACGGGACGAAAGCACAACACCGCAGGAGGGGTCTCGAGTAGAAAAACAGGGTTTGTCTTCCCAAGTTGGCTGTTCTGCGGGAAGATTTTGGATGGCTTTCACTACTGGGCATCATTATATTTTTAAAAAACATTTACCCATTCTTCTGTCCCACCACAAATTTTCCTATGGCATGACGAAAAATCCACAAACTTGTATCAAAACAGATATTTTTAAAAGGACGGCGCAAATAGGGTTACCAGCAATGCCTCCCTCTAAGCTGTGGAGTCTTGTGAGCAAAAATTCTACTTTGTGAGCTCCTGGCGTTAAAGTTGTGAGCAACTTTTTAGTGAAATTTGGCTACTGCATAAATTAGTTTGCTCTGGAGCCATCCCTTCCTGAGCTAAGACAAAAATGTGTGTGAGCCGGAGGCTAAAAAAACTGTGACCTAGCTCACACTAACTCAGCTTAGAGGGAACACTGCCCCTTTCCACTACATTGGTAGACCTGGCCTTGGATCGTTGCCTTGTGCTATCCCTTAGAAAACATACCAGCGCTTGGGGTGGGAACTCTTACAGTTTATTTCAGGGTTTTTTTAGTGAAATATGACAACCAGCATTACAGGTCAAGTATAACAGACTGTCAGAACCCTGCCTAACCTAACAAACAGGAAGTTGCTTAAATGTTATCAACCTGCCCAAACTACTTACTTATTCAGATATTTATATCCCACTTTCCCCTGTGACTCAAGACAGCTCACAAATCATACCAAAAAGCATAATAGGAGTGTGCAAAAAAAATAAATCATCATCATCATTTTTTTGCTCCATTGTAGCCTATGGGGATCATTCAGGGCTCTTTTTGTAGAAAAAGCCCAGCAGGAACTCATTAGCATATTGGACCACACCCCTGATAGCATATTGGACCACACCCCTACCAGCACAGCTCATTAGCACATTAGGCCGCACCCCCATGTTACCAGAAGTGTGGTCATCCAGCCACACCCACCTTTTGCTTCTTATTCTATTTACTTTGTTTGTTGTCAAAACCCAGGGCTTTTTTTTTTGAGCAGGAACTCCTTTGCATGTTAGGCCACACACCCCTAATGTAGCCAATCCGAATGAGTCTCTGCTGTTGGGTGTGACCTATTATGCTAATGAGTTCCTGCTGGGCGTGGCCAACTCGGGAGCCAGCCGGAACTCCGTTCCTGTGCGTTCCTGTCCCAAAATAGCCCTGATTATAGTCAATAGGCCCCATAGGCTATATTGAAGAATCAATCTGGGGGGCTCTGGGGGAGCTGTTTTTTTTGGTAGAGGCACCAAATTTGCAGCATAGCTGGTGGTGCCTCTCCTCAAACCCCCCCCCCCAAATTTCAAAAAGATTGGACCAGGGGGTCCAATTCTATGGGTCCTCAAAGGAGGTGCCCCCCTCCTCTATTTATTTATTTCAATTTATATTCCGCCTTGCCAGCACAGGGGAGGGGGGAAATGCCTTATAAGTGGATTGAAAAATCCCTGCGCTGCCTGTTAAATTTCTGTGTGCCGGTCCCTCCTAGCACAGCTTAGAGGGAACTACGTTTGTATTGTCTCCTGCCTCCACTGCCCCTTTCTGTTGTTTGCGTCCTTCAGTATAAATGCACCAGTCTGTCAGATGTACAGTTCATGCATCTGATGAAGTGAATTCTGACCCATGAAAAGCTTATGCTGGAATAAATTTATCTTGTCTCTGAGTGGGGTGTGTGTGTGTCCCCAACGTAGTGCTTGTGGTGCCGTGGTGCCTACCAACACCTTTTTCTGTCATCCACCAAGTGGTTTGGGGAAGTGGGTGGGGCTAGGTAGAGCTTTTATCCAGCAGGACTATTGGAGATTTGATTGGCAGTACAGATTTTTTAAAAAATGTTGCTTTGGCAACAGCTGTCATCGCACCACAAGGATCTATGCTGCGTGACTGAGGCTGCGGTCACACGGAGCATTGGCCACGCTACAGAGACGGAAGATAGGCGGATTTTCCGGGCGCGATCAAACCGCAACATCTGGGAAGCGTAGAACTCCCGTGGCTAATCCGAGGCTTCCCGACGAAGATGCGCCATAAAAAACTAGTACCTCCGAGGTACTAGTTTCCGGAAACCGCGGGGCAAGGGTGGGCGTCTGATCACGTTTCCGGTGGTAGCTCATGGCATCCAGTGCCCGCCCATGTCCCGTCACGAAAAGTTTTTTTTTCAAGTCTCCACGGGATGTGCACAAGCACCCAACAGCGCATGCGCACACTTTGGTTAAAAAAAAAAACTAATCCCCGCCGTGCCGCTTCTTTGCCGCGCCGCAGGATTTACATATGATCGGCACCTCCCCCTGAACCATGGGACGTCGGCGGGACGTTTGATCCGGCAGCCGCGTCGTAGTTCGCTCCGGGGCAAACAGCCACGCCTCCCCCTCGCGATATCAGGCCCGTGTGACGGGGGCCTGAAGTTAAGCTGCCTGTGACCATCATTATCTGGCTGGTTCCACCTCCTGTGGCAGCCATTTTGGGGCAGCCATTTTGTTCCTGTGCTCCCTCAAACCATGCCAGGATTTCAAATGTGCCTGCAGACTCAAAAAGCTTGGGGACCCCTCCTCTAAAAGTTGAAGTCTTGGGGGGGGGGTAAGCTGGCAAGAGGAAGAGGAGGCTTGGTTTGGTTTGGTTTTATACCCCACCCTTCACTACCGAAAGGAGTCTTGGAGCGGCTTACAATCTCCTTTCCCTTCCTCTCCCCACAACAGACACCCTGTGAGGTAACTGGGGCTGAGAGAGTTCTGAGAGAACTGCTATTGAGAGATCAGCTCTGAGAGAACTTGTGACTCACCCAAGGTCACCCAGCTGGCTGCATGTGCAGGAGGAGTGGGGAATCAAACCCGGGTCTCCAGATTAGAGTCCGCCGCTGAATTCCAAGTTCCTTGAATGCTCCGGAAAGCTTTCCGTTGGTTGCGGTTTATCGAGGCAGTTTATGGATCTGATTTCTTTGTGCTGCTTCCGTGTGCCGGAATATTCCATGTGGTCAGAACTGAAGGGGGGAATCTCATGTCACTTCTCCGACCAAACATCCAATGACCAGTTTCTGGGGGTCCCTTTTTTGAGGCCCTTATGCTCCACGTCGCATTTATATAACGAGATCCGGTGCTTCCAAGGGGCGTCTGGCTCCGCACGGCGTCCCGAAAAGCCAATAAATACATTTGGCAGCTTGCTCTTGGAGTCTGCTGGCTGAACTCTCCGCTCGGATCACGCCTGCATGTTTCCCTGAGATTTCTCACGGTGACGTGCATCCGAGCGACGGTTGCCACAGCTGACCTCTTCCCAGGTTCTGAAGAACCCAGCATCCTTGCAGGGTGTGCGCGCCAGTATTCCCTCTAGGCTGAGTTAGGGTGAGCCAGCTCACAGTTTTTTAGCCTCCAGCTGGCCCACTTTTGTCTTCGCTCAGGAAGGGATGGCTCCAGAGCAAACTAATTCATGCAGCAGCCAAATCGCTCGCTCACAACTTTAATGCCAGGAGCTCACAAAGTAGAATTCTTGCTCACAAGACTCCACAGCTTAAAGGGAGCATTGGTGAAAAGTACTGGGTTCGCCGCATGGAGGACTCGGACGACGACATACTGTAGCACATGTTTATTGTACTTAACACAGACAAAGACTTACTCTAATGGCCCGACAGGCCAACTATATACATATCCACCAGCAACCCCCCCCACACTCCCATTGGAGGGTTTAAATGTCCCGCCAAGGTGGCTATTGGTTGGGGCTGGGGAATCCAGGATCCGAAGTTTCCTTTGTTTTCGGATCCAAGCTCTGGCCTGTCCCCGGACCCCTGGAGGCGGTCCACGTACATAACAATTGGTGTGCACGTGTGTGTCACAAGTCATTATCAAGATAGGGACCCTCAAGATGTCTCATCCCCATCCATTTCCTGGTATTATGTGTCCGGAACGTCCTGGCAACTGAAAGCCCCAAACATCGGGGCATCCTTTCTCAGGAGGGATCTTCTGGCATTACAACTTATCTCCAGTTTAGGGAGAGCATTTTCCCTGGAAGACATGCCGGCTTTGGAGGGTGGACTCTCTGTAGACCTTCCTGAGGTCCCCCCCCCTCTGCAAACTCCACCCCCAAATCTCAAGGAATTTCTGTTAGATATTCAGTCTTCTTAATTTCTTAAAGTTAATCAGCAGAGTCAGCAGAGTATTAAAGAGTCAGAGTCCATGGTGTGTTTTAAAATATAAAAAGTTTACTACAACCTAACATGGGAAAAGGTATACGGGATGGAAAATAACAAAGAGCTATATTTCTACATCCTCACAGCTAGACAGAACATCTTAGGTCTAACTTAAATGGCAGAAGTCTAATGGAGACATCTTAAGTCATTCTAAGACTAATGGAGAGTGAGCTTCTTCTTGCTCAGGACAAAGAGTCATAAAATGCTAAATACTAGCCACTCTATTCTCCAATCAGAACAACAAACTAGATCTGAAGTTGGCGGGCTTTCTAGGTCTCTAAACACATTGGTTATAAACAAACATGTGATTTAGTAAACAGTATTAACCCAGTAAATACTGAAATAGAAGTGTTTTAACTTGTAACATCCAACAATTTCCCAACTCAGAGTTGGCAACCATATTTTCAGGTGACTACAACCCATGGACTTAACCCGCAAAGCAAAGGGGATTCTGGTTTTTTAAGAGTCGGGTGGGAAAGCAGGTGTCCTCACGCTGCTGTTTGACCGTCTCCTTCCTTACGCCTCAGGTTACCATCTCTGGGTGGGGAAATACCTGGAGGTTTTTTGTTGTGTTGTTGCAAGGCCTAATTCAGTCATGATAGGGTTAATCTGTTCACCTTGTGTGCTGTTGTTTAGACTGACCTGGAAGGGGAACCTGGCTCAGAGCCAATGTGAAGAAAGCCCGGGGAAATCTAAGTCTGTTTACTCACAATCATTGGATAAGGTATTCAGGTGATTTCCTTCTAGGGGTCAAGAAGAAGAATCTCCATTGCTGCTGTAGTTTGGAGACCATGTGGTCGGTCTGTCCTGTAGCTGTAGAGATGTAGCCTTAGGTCTTTGTTGTTTTGTAGCTTTTCCTGTGTACCCCTTTCCCTTAGAAATAAAGATTTTTACACAGAAAGAAAATGCCTCCTCTCCAGTGAAGCAAAGATCCATTGCAAACTTTGAATATCCAAGTTTTTTTGCCAGTTTTCCTAACAGCTTTGAGGCTTGGAGGCCAGGGAGGGCAGGGTTGGACTTGAGGGAGGGACTTTAGCAGGATATAATGCCGTAGAGTCTGTCCTCCAAAGCAGCCGTTTTTCCCCATCCATAGGAACAAATCTCTGTCATCTGGAGATCAATTGTAATAGCGAGAGACCTCTGGGCTTCACCTAAAGGTTGACAACTCTACAAGGGAGCGGTGGTGCAGGCTGTAAGGAAAGCCTGCTTTAACAACTGGGCGAACAGCTTCGGCTGTTCGAACCCCACCGCGGTCAGGATGAGCTCCTGGCCCTACGTCCCAGCTCCTGTCCACCCAGCAGTTCGAAAGCCTGTTAAAGGGCAAGTAGATAAAATGGGGACCTGCTATTAGAGCGGGGGGGCACCCGCCCCTAGTGTAGCAGCGACGGTGGAGAGCGGAGAGCGATAAAAGCAGCGGCAGAGAAAAATGGCGGCTGGCGAGGCAAGGAGGCGAACGAAGGAGGCCGGACCGACAAGGCGCGGAGGCAGAGCGACGCAGCAGGCCGGAGCCTGACTTGGACGGAGGCCGCTGCGAGCATGCGCGGAAGCACAAAGTGGTCCGGGCCTGGAGATGGAATTTGCGACAGCCGGGAAAAGTGGAACTGCGAAGACCTGCAAAAAAAAAAAAGTTAGGGCACATATTTGGGGACAGTATAATTGGAACACACTTATCTCCATGAACAGATTGTGATAAAACGAGAGAGGGAGGGAGGGAGAGAGAGAGAGAGAGAGAGAGGAGCACAGACTCTAATCTGGGAGAACCGGGTTTGATTCCCCACTTCTCCACTTGCACCTGGATGGATGACCTTGGGCAAGCCATAGTTCTGATAAAAGCTGTTCTTGAAAAAGAGCAGTTTCTGTCAGAGCTCTCTCAGCCCCACCCGCCTCACAGGGTGTCTGTTGTGGGGAGGGGAAGGGAAAGGAGTTTGTCAGCCGCTCTGAGACACCTTTGGGTAGTGAAGGGCGGGGGTATAAATCCAATCTCTTCTTCTTCGGTCGTCTGGCGATCAGATGTAAGAGCAGGAGATCTCCAGGTGCCGCCTGGAAGTTGGCAAGCTCAGGGTCAGAGGGAGTGTCGGCGGCCGCCCAGCTCAGCCCTCCTGAGAGGCAGACGCTTAATTGCATCCAGGAGACAGCTTCCCCAAAACAGTTTGCAGAGATAAAAGTGTCAGCATACCTCGGTGCCAGTTGGAGGAGATTAAGAACAGTTGGTGCCAGGCCAGCTATTCTTTCCCTGGCAGTTGCCCTAACATAATTAAGTTGTTTATAACTGTCATGTTTTGATAAATGTCAACCTTCCCCTCTTAAAAAACTTTGACTTTCTAATAGCTGGGGGCACCGACACATTCTTGGAGGGTTTTAAAAAAGGATCTTCAGGAAAATGAAACCCGTCATCTATCCGTTAGATATCTGGAAAACACATTAATATGGCATTTTTCATTTCTTAGGGTCCTGCTCATTTCATTGATTTCATTGACTCTTGTTTATATCCTGCCTTCCTCCACATCATTCTCTTCTCTGTTTTATCCTCACAACCAGGGGTCATTTCCTGCAGGAGCGCACAGGAGCAGAGCTCCGGCAGTAAAGAGCCCAGGGGGTGGGCACATGCAGCAAGCCCCACCCCCTGCTCCCAGCAGCCCTCAGTCAGAGCAAGAAGCAGCCAGGTAAGTTGCAGAGCTCCCCACAACCCCCCCCTGGTCCAAAATCCAGTGGCACCTTTAAGATCAAGTTTTATTCAGGTACAAGCTCTCCCTCCTCTGCGAGGGCAGATCTGCACATTGTCCCCCCGCCAACAGCTAGCAATCCAAAACAGTCCAGTGGAGCCTGAGCGGTGGGTGTTGCCTTCTGACACACTTCCGGTGATGTCAGGGGGGGTGGCCTATGCAAATGAGTTATGCTAATGAGCTCCTGCACCTCTTCTTCTACGAAATGACCCCTACTCACAATAACCCTGTGAGGTAGGTGGCTGGCCCGTGCTCACCCAGCCAGCTTCCATGGCAGAGTGGGGGTTCAAACCTGGGTTTCCCACGTCTCACTCTGATACTCTAGGCACGACCCCATGCTACCTGTTGCGACCCAGATCTACGCTGGCTCCAGCGGTTTGGGGGGGGGGGAATTGGAAGTGTGTGGCTCTTGCACTGGAAGTTTCTTCAAAAGTATTCCACGGTTGGCCCCCCAAATCCAAAGAAACCGGTCTAAATTTTGGAATCATTGCTGCGAAAAAAATGAGGCTCAAACTCTATATAACATTTACTAGGTTTTTCTTACTTTTGTAGGGGGGAGGAGGGTGCAGTATTCCATTTCCTGGGTACAAAATTAGGTTCAGTTTTGGAAACCTTTTCAGATTTGGAGGACAGGGGACTATAAAACTGTGCATCGAGGTTCCTTTGGCTCTCTCTCTCTCTCTCTCTCTTGAGAGTTAATTGCGCAAGATAAAATAGTCTTGTTTTTGTCTGCGTACTTGTAAAGCGCAGGAATTCCTGTCGCTGGGCTGACATTCCAGAGAACGTACAAAACGGAGCCGCTTCGCGTCAGCGCAGGGAAGGAAGCCGGCCAAATAATAATTCTTGGAACAATGGTCAAAATGGAGATTCTCCATTCTTGGCAGTCTTTTCCAGAGAAACCCTTAAATCTCTGCTCAGGAATCGTGAGTTGAAGAGCGAGGAGCTGATCCGTCCTGCTAGTCTTCACCTCTTTCCACGCTTTCGTGCTTTGGGGTTGCGGCCGAGGGCACCAGGTGAAAACGTCGCCCACCTCTTGTTCGCTTACTGTAGATTCAGACTCCTGCTAAGTGGGACAACACTCTTGTTCTCCAGGGTTGAGGAGCCTCGAATAGCATCTTGGGTCTTATTCCTAGCATTATTGTCTTTTCCAGCGACTCTTGTCTTCTCGTAAGGTGAGGGGTCTGGAGACCAAGTCCTATGAGGAAAGGTTGAAGGAGCTGGGTATGTTTAGCTTGGAGAGGAGACGACTGAAAGGTAATACGATAACCATCTTCAAATATTTGGGGCTGCCATATAGAGGATGGTGTGGAGTTGTCTTCTGTTACCTCAGAAGGTCTGACCAGAACCAACGGGTTGAAATTAAACCAGAAATAGTTTTTCGGCTAAACATTAGGAAGAACTTCCTGACAGAGCGGTTAGTGGAACAGGCGTCCACCTTCTTCGGAGGTGGAACAGGCTTCCACGGAACAGGCTTCCACCTTCTTCGAAGGTTTTCAGATAGAGGCTAGATGGCCATCGGGCAGCAATGTTGATCCTGTGAGTTTAGGCAGCTCATGAGAGGGAGGGCAGGAAGGGTTGCCTCGGGGCTTAGTTCTCATGGCCCTTTCTGACACGCCCAGGGAAATGCCGATCGCCACTTTGGGGTCAGGAAGCCACTTTCCTCCAGACCAATTTGGCTGGAGATCCTGGAGGTTTTTCGCCATCTTCTGGGTGTGGACCAGGGGTTACTGTGGGTTTGGAGGGGGAGGTATTTGTGAATTTCCTGCCTTGTGCAGGGGGTTGGACTAGATGACCCCAGAGGTCCCTTCCAACTCTATGATGCTGTGAGAACCGAGGGGACATTCTGACCAACTACCTGTAGAAAACTAGGAGGGCAGTAGAAGGCAATACGAGCATGATTAGCAACTAATAAGGGGCTCTTTAGGGATTGCAAATTGCAGTCACGTTGCTGGCTTTATTGGGTAGCTGGAGATTGGGGGACTCTTTTTTGCTTATTTGTTCATTCTTTTAGATATGTGTTCCTTGCTTTTCTCCCCAGAGGGATCCCAAAGTAGCATACAACGTTGTTCCTCCCTCCTCCATGTCATCTTTACCACAACAACCCTGTGAGGCAGGCCAGGCTGAGAGAGAGAGGGAGCGAATAACTGCCCTAAGGTCATCCAGAGAGCTTCTATGGCAGTGGGGTGACTTGAACTTGGGCCTTCCAGACCCTAGACCAACACTCTGACCATACCACGCTGGCAGTCGTGTGCAGGGAAGAACTTGAATCCTGGACTCTATGGCGGTATACCCTGCTGAAGCCCCTCCCAACCCCAAGCCCCGCCCTCCTCAGGCCCCACCCCCAAAATCTCCAGGTATTTCCTAACCCAGAGCTGGGAACCCTAGCTGGCAACTCTTCTGTCCCTCTGTGCCGGTGTTTAAAAACTGGTGGGGGATTCTAATCACACTTCTCTTTTGGAGGGGGGGACAGTTGCAAGCCGCAGCCACCCCTGGCCGGCCACGCACTCCGAACGAGCTAGTGTAGATGAGTGCCCATAGCAGTTAAACTGTGAGTGAGAATGACTTCGGTTTCCTATGTGTATTACCAGGGGTCATTTCCTGTGGGAGTGCACAGGAGCGGAGCTCCGGCAGTAAGGAGCCCAGGGGGTGGGCACATGCAACAAGCCCCGCTCCCTGCTCCCAGCAGCCCTGAGTCGGGCCACGAGGCGCAAAAAGCAGCCAGGTAAGTTGCAGAGCCCCCCCCAGTTTTATTTAGGTACAAGCTCTCCCTCCTCTGCGAGGGCAGATCTGCACGTCCCCCCAAAAAATAGCTAGCAATCCAAAACAGTCCAGTGGCACCTTTACGACCAAGTTTTATTTAGGTACAAGCTCTCCCTCCTCTGCGAGGGCAGATCTGCACGTCCCCCCAAAAAATAGCTAGCAATCCAAAACAGTCCAGTGGCACCTTTAAGACCAAGTTTTTTTCAGGTACAAGCTCTCCCTCCTCTGCGAGGACAGATCTGCAGGTCCCCCCCCCCAATAGCTAGCAATCCAAAACAGTCCAGTGGAGCCTCAGTGGTGGGTGTTGCCTTCTGGCACACTTCCGGTGAATTCAGGGGGTGTGGCATATGCAAATAAGTTATGCTAATGAGTTATGCTAATGAGCTCCTGCACCTCTTTTTCTACGAAATGACCCCTGTGTATTACTGAGATTTGCCTTGAATGGGATGAGTAACCAGTTGTTTTGGATTCGAAAGGCGAGTAGCTCAGAAACAATTTCAAAATTATCTTCCCCCCCCACTCCCTTTCTTGCTGTGAGAATATGAGTCATTTGATAATTTTATAAAGCGGAGGATACAGAATGCACGCGGGCTCTTGGCGGCTAACAGGAGAAAATCCTCTCTGACTCCTTCTTTCTAAACAATCACAGCATAAATGCTCGCTCCCCTTTGTATATTTTACTTTATTCTCCCTGGGGGAGGGATGTTTTCTTAATTAAAAGGGGACGGAGAGAGGCCCCTCCCAAGAGAAAACAAGACAATCCTTTCCCCCCTCTTAATAACCAAAAAGATCAAAATGCAACAGGTCCTGTTTATTTAAAATCAGATATCCTGCCCAGTTTCGCAAAATACGACTGGATGAAAATAAACAGTTGGAAGAAGCAGAAAATGATTTCTTCTAAAAGAAAGGCTGAGGAGAGTCGGTGCCAATAGGAGAGGCCGCTACGATGCTCATTTCCCTTTTGATTTAGCAACTCCAGACTTTTGTCTCCATGCGGTGAGCGCTGCCTTGCGTGATTCATTACAAACATGAACTTATAAACAAATCACAACTTGCCCGGCCCTCCGCGGGCTGCTTGATTGCAGGAACTGACTCCTAGGCAGGACGAAGGCGGTGCGGGAGGCCGTGAGGCCGTGACAGCCCATGGGGTATGAACGGGGCAACTCCTGCGTGGCGTTGCTGGCGCATCCCCTAGCCTGGAGTAGTTCTGAACAAAGTTCGAGTCCAGGGGCAACTTTCAGACCAACAAAGGTTTATTCAAGGTATAAGCTTTCGTATGCATGCACACTTGTATCTGACAAAGTGTGCATGCACACAAAAGCTTATACCTTGAACAAACCTTTGTTGGTCTGAAAGGTGCCCCTGGACTCAAACTTTATAACAACTATATAACAGACTAAAGTGTGAGTCCAGGGGCACCTTTCAGACTAACAAAGGCCCTGGTCACACGGGCCGGATATCGCGGGGGGGGGGGGACGCGTGGCTGTTTGCCCCGGAGTGAACTACCGCGCGGCCGCCGGATCAAACGTCCCGCCGACGTCCCGTGGTTCGGGGGGAGGTGCCGATCATACGTCAATCCTGTGGCGCAGCGGGGGTTGTGTTGTGTTTTTTAACCGAAGTGTGTGCATGCGCTGTTGGGTGCTTGTGTGCATCCTGTGGAGACTTGGGGGGGAGGAACCTTTTCGCGACGGGACATGGGCGGGCGCCAGATGCCACGAGCTACCACCGGAAATGTGATCAGACGCCCTCCCTTGCCCCGCGGTTTCCGGAAACTAGTACCTTGGAGGTAGTAGTTTTTAACTCCGCATCTTCAGTGGGAAGCCTTGGGTTAGCCACGGGAGCTCTACGCTTCCCAGATGTTGCGGTTTGATCGTGCCCGGAAAATCCGCCTATCTTCTGTCTCTGTAGCGTGGCTAATGCTCCGTGTGACCGCAGCCAACGTTTAATTCTGGGTATAAGCTTTCAAAGAAGTGTGCACATGAAAGGTTATACCTAGAATAAAACTTGGTTGGTCTCACCTCACAGGATGTCTGTTGTGGGGAAGGAAAAGGAGGTTGTAAGTCACTCTGAGACTCCTTTGGGTAGTGAAAGGTAGGATATAAACCTCTTCTCCTTCTCCTCCTCCTCCTCCTCCTCCTTCCTCTTCTTCTTCTTCTCATTCTCCTCCTCCTTCTTCTTCTTCTTGCCACTGGACTCGAACTTTGTTCCGCTGCTCCAGACCAACATGGTGACCCCACCTGGAGTATTTACTGCCACTGAATTCGGATGGAAAGGGCTCAGAGGATGCCACTGGACTGCTTTGGACTGGAGGGCTGGGGGGGGGCTCTGCAGCTTCCCTGGCTGCTTCTTGGCCTGACTGAGGGCGGCTGGGAGCAGGGGGCGGGGCTTGTCACATGTGCCCGCCCCCTGGGCTCTTTACTGCCAGAGCTCCGCTCTTGTGCGCTCCTGCAGGAAATGACCCCTGACCATGACCTAGGTGGTACTGGGCTAGCAGAAAGGGGGGTGGTGGAGATGTATTGAAGGTGTCCTTCGAAGCTTTCTTGACCTGTGGAACTCAAAAGGCATTTAAATGCCTTCTGGAGGCAATGAAATGCTCTCTGAGCTGTCCCCCCCCCCCAGGAACTGATGCGCTCGCTGCCCTGTCCCTTGAAAGAAGAAGAAGAGGAGATTGGATTTATGCCCCATGGCCCTTCACTACCCAAAGGTGTCTCAGAGTGGCTTACAAACTCCTTTCCCTTCCCCTCCCCACAACAGACACCCTGTGCCGTAGGTGGGGCTGAGAGAGCTCTGACAGAAACTGCTCTTTTTCAAGAAGAAGAAGAAGAAGAAGAAGAAGAAGAAGAAGAAGAAGAAGAAGAAGAAGAAGAAGAAGAAGAAGAAGAAGAAGAAGAAGAAATTGGATTTATACCCCGCCCTTCACTACCCAAAGGTGTCTCAGAGCGGCTTACAAACTCCTTTCCCTTCCCCTCCCCACAACAGACACCCTGTGAGGTAGGCGGGGCTGAGAGAGCTCTTGACAGAAACGGCTCTTTTTCAGGAACAGCTCTTATCAGAACTACGGCTTGCCCAACGTCATCCAGCCAGGTACAAGTGGGCTTCCTAGAACAGGGGTCCCCAACGGGGCACCTCGGGGCATGATTGTGCCTGCAGACATCTTTCCCAGCACTTGCCAAGTGGATTTAGAAAGCAGGAGGGCCAGGCGAGCCTCCTGCCCAGCAGAGCGTCTGATAGGCCACCGGAGACCGGATTAGCTGTGCAGATTAAAACAGCGATGTTTCAGCAGCAGCAGTTTTATTCTCTGCTTGGCGTACTGGTTTGGTGTCGCACAGATTCTGATCTGGGAGAACCAGGTTCGATTCCCCCACCCCTCTACTCGCAGCTGTTGGTGTGACCTTGGGTCAGTCACAAGTTCTCTCAGAGCTGTTCTCTCAAGGGCAGTCCTGTTGTGGTGTCTGTTGTGGGGAGGGGAAGGGAAAGGAGACTGTAAGCCTCTCTGAGACTCCAAGGGAAAGATGGGGTATAAATCCAATCTCCTCCTCCTCCTCCTCTCTCTCACGCCTCTTTCCCAGTATATTTTTTCAAGCAACTCTTCTTGTCCCCTGAACTTGTGTTGGGATACTGAGATTCAAGATCGATGGTCGTTTTGCAAACACAAGAGCCACATTAGTAAAAGAAAAATATCTTTACTACAAAACAAAATAAAGCATGGGTAAGGTACATTGGATAAAAGAAATAAAATGAAAAGGTTACATACTTGCAGTTACTCTCAGGACTATATACTAACAGCCACACACATCTTTCTATAAGTCGACTTCTAGAGGGGAGCTTCCTGTCGGTTTCACACAAAGAGCCATAAACCTTGTGAATACATGAATGCCAGATCAAAGCATTTCCACAAACAAGTTGTTAGTTGATCAATACAAAGGTTACAGGTCACTTCATTAGGGTAAGCAACTCCCACAAACTTTCCCGCAGTAGAATACATTATGTAACGTAACATCCTGTTTCCTAACAAACAACACTTAACTCTGTAATGACTGGAGTGTAAGCAACTTGAGACTCCAACAACTTGGGCTTCCTCTGCGTGTGCCTCCCGCGGCAGCCATTTTGTGATTGGCTCCACCTCCTACAGCAGCCATTTTGTGATTGGCTCCACCTCCTACAGCAGCCATTTTGTGATTGGCTCCACCTCCTACAGCAGCCATTTTGTAGCGCTGCCCACCACCCGCTGACAGAATTTTAAAGCTGCCCACAGGGCTCAAAAAGGTTGGGGGACACCCCCCCTCTGCCCTAGAACACTAAGCGCTGGTTCACATGACCCAGATGCCCATCTCTTGCTTCTTCTCTGCTGTGCCGTTGGAACCAAACCGTTGGGAATTTCAATTCAATTTATTACGGGTCTATGTGACCGAAGTCTTGACCAGAAGAGAATGCAAAAGGGGTAAAATAGATACATAAAATTGACATAAAATATGACTAAATACATAGTCACAATCAATAAACATATAAAACCCAGGCATAGCCCAGAGAATAAAAACCTAACTACACTTGGGGCAGAACCAACTAACTAAAATCCTCCGAAGATTGAAAATCGGTGTGGGTGTTTGCAAAGGTAATAAAATTTTCAATGTTTCTTGAGAGCAGCAACCTTAGCCAGGAACCACACCACGTTAGCTGTTATCAGTCCATCGGCATTTGAATCAGATAACAATACTGAAAGGACCCAGGGTTGCGGGGGAAGATTCATCTACGTAAGAATAGGAGCGATATATATCTCTCTATCTTGAGTCCAATGGGGACAGCGAAACATCAGATGGTCTAAAGTTTCAATTTCGCCAGAGTTGCACAGACAGAGGCGATCTGAGTAAGGTAAGCCTCCAAATCTGACCAGCGTTACCATTGTTGGAAATGCATTTAAGCGGTGGGATGGAATTGGTAGCGACGAATGAAGGTCAGGAAATCTCTCTGGAGGGGGCAACCCCAGAGCCAAAGGAGAACAGGTGCGTCTGGCCCTGGCCACGCTGCTGGCCCAATCCAACTGTTTGAGTTTCTTCAACCGTTGGGAATTTGTTGGGCCCTGGGGTTGGACGGACATTCCTTGCTGTGGAATTTGTACGAGCCCAGGTGCTTGCTCCTCCAAAACACTTGTTCAGAGAGCTCTCCTGGAAAGGGACTCTGCTCCCTGGCAAAGGCGTGGTGGGGGGGAGTGTCAGAAGGTTTAACCTGACAGACAGTATTGATGTTTGGAGAGACTCTCTGTTGGGTTCCAAGCCAATCGGAGGGCCAGAGGCATCCTGCCGTCGTGCCTACTGCACTTTTCTGGCGCAGAGAGCTTTGCTTTGCTTTCCCCCCCCTTTTCCCCCCCACTCGACGAGAAGAACCCACGATACAGCCGGCACCCGAAAATAAGTGCGCGCTCATTCCAGGAGGCGACGCTGGCTTTTGTTATTTCAAAACATTTTTTTAAAAGGATATAATAACCTGATTAAACTCGCTCACACCTACGATTTTCAGGCGATGCGGGCGGCGGCGGCACCGAAGTTAAGAAATTTTAAACCCTGTGAACTACAGGGTGGAAAACCCGCACAAGCAGGAGTTCACACGACAACAGAGACACACACACCCCCAAGGTGGGGCTGAGAGAGCTCTGAGAGAACTGCTCCTGAGAGAACAGCTCTGAGAGAACTTGTGACTGACCCAAGGTCACACCAGCAGCTGCATGTGGAGGAGTGGGGAATCAAACCCGGTTCTCCCAGATTAGAGTCCTGCACGAAACTGGCTACACCAAACAAGATATGAAGCTGCCCCCCTGAGTCAGGCCCTTGCTCCATCAAGGTCAGTATTGTCCAGGGGCCGTTTCGTAGAAAAAGAGCTAGGGGAACTCATTAGCATAACTCATTAGCATATGCCACACACCCTGACGTCACCGGATGTGTGTCATAAGGCCACACACCCTGACATCACCGGAAGTGTGTCATAAGGCCACACACCCCGCCCCCAACGGTCCCGGCCGCCGCCGCCGGCCTTGTAGCTCCACTGCCGAGCCCCATGAGGGGCCCGGTGGTGGACCTGGAAGGCCGGTGGGAGTGCAAGGAAGCCCCGCGAAGGCCCTCCCTGGCCCCAGGCAGGCAGGGGTGGGGAGAGGCAGGGAGGAAGTGACTTACCCTCTCTCTTCTCCTGCCTCCTCCTGGCTGAATGAGGGCCGGAAGCAGGGGGCGGGGCTTCGTCATGTGCCCCGCCCCCCGTACCTCACCCGGGGGAACTGCGATCCCCAGCGATCCCCCCCGAAATGACCTCTGGTATTGTCCGCTCTGACTGGCAGTGGCTCTCTAAGGTCTCGAGCTGAGGTCTTTCCCGTCACCTCCTGCCTGGTCCTTTTAAACTGGAAGTGGCAGGGACCAAAACCTGGGGCCTGCTGCATGCCAAGCCGATGCTATCCGATTCAGTCTAACGATGCCTGATTCAGTGTAAGGCAGCTTCATGTGTTCTGCTTGTGCGGAACAGTCCTTTCCAGCCAGTTCCAAACCAGCCACCCATAAAGCCTCATCTCTATTACCAGGAAGGCTCTTCAGTATCTTTGAAGGCTGCTGTTTGATGCAAAACACTGGCAGAGACTCGCTTTGCTGAGGTCTGCCCCCGTCCTCCTGGAAGTCGGACGATTTGCCCTTCACCTGTCCTTACTCGGTGCAGATAGCATCCTCGGCCATCAAAAGAGATTGCTGTCTATGCACAAAGTCCTCCTGAGTGGTAAACACCCAAGGCAATCCTTTCCATGCGCTCAGCCACTGGCTTTCTCAGCGCATGCACACGGACCTTTGGAAGCAGCTCTGCAGGGCATGACGGCCTTGTAAACAGAGGCTGGGGAGAAATGGAGGGTGGGGACAGAGAGAGGAGCTTCAATAAGCAGAGGGTACCTCAGATATGCAGACGATACCACTCTAATGGCGGAAAGTGAAGAGGACCTCAAGAGCCTCAGAAAGTGAAGAGGACCGAAAGAGCCTCTTGATGAGGAGTGAAAGAGGGGAGCGCAAAAGTGGGCTTGAAACTTGACATCAAAAAAACTAAGATCATGGCATCCGGCCGCATCACTCCTTGGCTAGTAGAAGGGGAAGTCATGGAAGCAGTCACAGAATTCACGTTCCTGGGATCCAAGATCACTGCAGACGGTGGCTGCAGCCATGAAATTAAGAGACGCCTGCTCCTTGGGAGGAAAGCGATGGCAAACCTAGACAGTATGATAAAAAGTAGAGATATCACCCTGCCAACAAAAGTCCGTATGGTCAGAGCAATGGTATTCCCAGTAATAATGTATGGCTGCAAGAATTGGACCATGACCAGGCGCCGAAGGATAGATGCTTTCGAATTATGGTGCTGGAGAAGACTCTTGAGATTCCTTTGGACTGCAAGGAGATCAAACCAGGCAATCCTAAAGGAAATCAACCCTGACTGTTCCCTGGAAGGCCAGAGACTGAAGCTGAAGCTCAAATACTTTGGCCACCCAATGAGAAGGGAGCACTCACTGGAGAAGACCCTGATGCTGGGAAAGACTGAAGGTCAAAGAAGAAGGGGACAGCAAAGGATGAGATGGTTGGACAGTGTTATCGAGGCAACGGACATGAAGTTGAGCAAACTCCGGAGGATGATGGAGGACAGGAGGGCCTGGCGCGATGTGGTCCATGGGGTCGCGAAGAGTCGGACTCGACTGTGCGACCGAACAACAACAAGAAGAAACCAATCTGTGCCAGGCCAGATTAGCCCTTTCACTTACCAGGAAATTTCCCCGAGGGCCAGTGGCCGCTGGACGCGAGCCACGCTGAACCCCAGGGTTGCCAGCAGCGCAGTGCCGGGGCTGGCTCTTGTGCCAAGCCACGCAAGCACTTCCACCACAAAGAGGGTGCCAATGTGCCACAGAGGTTTGGCTCGTTCCCAGCTATCAGTGGCAAAGGAGGCACGGCCTCCGCAGCCTGTGGCTTGGATTCAGGCAGCAGCTGGAGGAGTGGCCCTAGCTGCAGAGGAAGGTAACAAGGGCTATTTTGGGGCAGGAACGCACAGGAACAGAGTTCCGGCTGGCTTCAGAGTTGGACACACCCACTCCAAGGCAGGCGGGCCAGGGCCCCCCAGTAAGGATTGGGGAGGCATTTAAATCTCTCCCCATGCCTTCCCTCGCCTGTCCAAGGGCTGGCTTTTCTGGGCTCCCCGCAGCCACGGGACGACCAGGCAAGCCAAGGGAAGGCAGTTTAAATTGCCTCCACTCCAAGGGCTGGCGTGCCCCGGGCTCCCTGCATAAGCGCATAAGAACATAAGAGATGCCAATGTTGGATCAGGCCAAAGGCCCATCCAGTCCAACACTCTGTGTCACACAGTGGCCAGAAATACCAGTGCCATCAGGAGGTCCACCAGTGGGGTCAGGACATTAGAAGCCCTCCCACTGTTGGCCTCCCCAAGCACCAAGATGACAGAGCATCACTTGCCCCATAGTCCCTATCTATACCTTGTGGCTAATAGCCACTGATGGACCTCTGCTCCATATGCCTATCTAATTCCCTTTTGAAGCTGTCCATGCTTGTAGCTGCCACCACTTCCTGTGGCAGTGAATTCCAAGTGTTTATCACTCCTTGGGTGAAGAAGGACTTCCTTCTATCCGTTCTAACCCGACCGCTCAGCAGTTTGATGGAGTGCCCACGAGTTCTTGTCTTGTGAGAAAGGGAGAAAAGTACCTCTTTCTCTACCTGCTCTTTCCCATGCATAATCTTATAAACCTCAATCATGTCACCCCTCAGCCGTCATTTCTCCAAGCTAAAGAGCCCTAAGCGCCTTAACCTTTCCTCATAGGGAAAGTGTTCCAACCCTTCTATCATTCGAGTTGCGGGGCACCCAGCTGCGGGGCGCCCAGGCAAGCCAATGGAAGGCATGGGGCGTGGCCTAATAGGCAAATGAGTTTCTGCTGTTGGGTGTGGCCTATTATACTATTATACTAATGAGTTCCCGCTGGGCTTTTTCTACAAAAAAAGCCCTGATGGTAACACTTGGCAACCCTAAGACAGGCAGTTCCATTGCGGGCCTGACAGAAGCCCTCTGGGGGCCTGATTCAGCCCTCGGGGCCACATGTTTGACACCCCTGGACTAGATGGTCTGTATGGCCTCTCCCTATGCCCCTGGAAGAGCATGATGCTCAGGAAATAAGAACTTCCTGGTGGTCCCCAGCCCAAGAGAAGTCCGACTATCCTCAACCAGGGCCAGGGCTTTCTCCGCCTGGTGGAACACTCTGTCGGGAGACATCTGTGCCCTCCTACCTTTCCGTGGGGCATGTAAGGCAGAGATGTTCCACCGGGCTTTTGGTTGAGGACAACGACGGGACTCCTTCTGGTGCTCTCATATAACCCCCCATTCCTCATAGCCCCTTCCCCAAGGAGGCGGGGGAGCTAGGATTTCTCTGCCATCTTGTATACTGAACATACCTTGTTTTTATGCACTGTTATTTATTGGATCGTTTTAATGTAGTTGTATTGAGATTGTCTACTATTTGTTGTAAGCCGCCCTGAGCCCTACTGGTAGGGAAGGGCAGTCTAGTAAATCTAATTTAGGAAGGAAGGAAGGAAGGAAGGAAGGAAGGAAGGAAGGAAGGAAGGAAGGTTGAGTCCAGTGGCACCTTTAAGGCCAACCAAGTTTAATTCTGGGAAGAAGAAGAAGTAGAAGAAGAAGAGGAGGAGGAGGAGGAGGAGATTGGATTTATACCCCGCCCTTCACTACCCAAGGGAGTCTCAGAGCAGCTTACAAACTCCTTTCCCTTCCCCTCCCCACAACAGACACCCTGTGAGGCAGGTGGGGCTGAGAGAGCTCTTGACAGAAACTGTTCTTTTTCAAGCAGCTCTTATCAGAACTACGGCTTGGCCAAGGTCATCCAGCCAGGTGCAAGTGGAGGTGTGGGGAATAAAACCCGATTCTACCAGATTAGAGTCCGCGCACTTAACCACGACACCAAACATAAGCCTGCACACGAAAGCTTATGACCAGAATGAAATTTGGTTGGTCTTAAAGGTGCCACTGGGCTCAAACTTTGTTCTACTGGGGGCAATGTACTTGTGGAGTGAACAATCATGAAAATATGTTATTGGTCAGTGTTCCCTCTAAGCTGAGTTAGTGTGAGCTAGCTCACAGTTTTTTAGCTTCTGGCTCACACATTTTTGTCTTCGCTCAAGGAAGGACGGCTCCAGAGCAAACTAATTTATGCAGTAACCAAATTGCTTGCTCACAACTTTAATGCCAGTAGCTCACAGAGTAGAATTTTTGCTCACAGGACTCCACAGCTTAGATGGAACATTGGTTATGGTTTAGGCTGCACTTTCTATTCCAAGAGCATGCACATGCGACACATCTTCGCAAGGAAAAACACCTGTGTTCCCCTGAACTATTCTATTGGAACTTATTTGCTTGTTTTATACGATTATCATTAGAATGGTTCTTTGCGGCCTTTATCACTTGGGTGGGAACCAGTGGCTGGACCCCAAGCCGGCGAGAGCATTCCAGCCGGCGTTTGATGCTTTAGCATGTCTCCAGTGGCGGTAGCCGCGGCCCCTTCTCTTTTCTAAACATGCGTGCTTTGAAAGGGAAAAGCCTGCTGCCAGCATGTCTAACTCCTTCGTCCTGACAACATCCGACCGGGCCACATTATCAAATCTTGCTGGGACTTATCAACAGACGGAGTTAAACAAGCCCGTGTTTATCTGGGGAAGGCGGGGAGGGGAGGGGGAGCTGTATGAATTGCACGCCGGGACAGAGAGCTCTCCGGCACCAAGCAAATCTCTCCCTGGCATGGGAACGGGACGGCCCGCCTGGCTTCCACAAAGGGCTTGCCGTCAGAGAAAGGCAGGGTGCAAAAGAGCTGAGTTCCCGGCCCTCCTAAGCAGCGGGACTCTCCAGTGGGAAAGGACGCTCTTGGAGTTCACGTCCTCCGTCTGCAAGACTGACTGGCTATGTTGGGATCACACAGGAGCCTGCCTCGTACTGAATCAGGGCGTCTGTCCATCAAGATCAGTTTGGTGTAGCGGTTACGTGTGCGGATGCTAATCTGGGAGAACCGGGTTTGGTTCCTGAAAAGTACACAGATGGACGAGTGATTCAGCTTAGTGTACTTTATTTGTGCAGAACAAGACAACTTTAGCCGGCTCGCAGGGCGGCTTATATCCCCCGTGAATCCACCACCCAGAATACCCCCCCACTTCCCAATAGGTCCTAACTAGTGGCCGAGAGTCCCACAGGCTAAGATCCGCATCGTCCTTTGTTTATTGGAGCGAAGCGCGACGCTTGCACTTGAGGAAGGGAGTTTGTAAGCTGCTCTGAGACTCCCTTGGGTAGTGAAGGGCGGGGTACAGGGGTCATTTCCTGCAGGAGCACACAGGAGCGGAGCTCCAGCAGTAAAGAGCCCAGGGGGTGGGCACATGCAACAAGCCCCGCCCACTGCTCCCAGCAGCCCTCAGTCAGAGCAAGAAGCAGCCAGGTAAGTTGCAGAGCTCCCCCCGGTCCAAAACAGTCCAGTGGCACCTTTAAGACCAAGTTTTATTCAGGTACAAGCTCTCCCTCCTCTGCGAGGACAGATCTGCACGTCCTCCCCCCCAATAGCTGGCAATCCAAAACAGTCCAATGGAGCCTAAGCGGTGGGCGTTGCCTTCTGACACACTTCCGGTAATGTCAGGGGGTGTGGCATATGCAAATAAGTTATGCTAATGAGCTATGCTAATGAGTTCCTGCACCTCTTTTTCTACGAAATGACCCCTGGCAGGGTATAAATCCAATCTCTTTTCCAGTCAGGCACCTTTAAGACCAACAAAGGTTTACTCAAGGTACGAGCTTTTGTGTGCAGGCACACTTCTTCAAATAGTTGAAATATATTGCAAGACCTTTGTCGGTCTTCAAGGTGCCACTGAGCTCCAAATTTGTCCTACTGCTTCGGACCAACATGGCTGACCACTTGCAATGGCCTGGTCCTTTCAACTGGAGATGCCGGGGATCGAACCTGGGACCTTCTCCATGCCAAGCAGATGCTCTACCACTGAGCCACAGCCCCTCCCCAAAGAGATACAACCAGGGTCCAGAGAGAGACATCCAGAGGCCTGAATCCAGAACCCCTGAAGCACACACAGATTTCCTGGATGGCTATTAGCTGTGATGGGTCAATGAAACCTCCACGTTCAGAAGTATTATACCAGAGCCTGGGACTCTGCCACAGGAGAGGGCTGTTGCCCCTGGGGAGACTCGTGTGACTTTTGACTTATCTGGCTGAAGGCAGCTCAGCACCCCAGGTTTGCCATGGGATTGAACACACATGAACACATGAAGCGGCCTTCTACTGAATCAGCAGAAAGTCAACATCGTCTGCTCAGACTGGCAGCAGCTTTCCATGGTCTTAGGCTGAGGTCCTTCACGTCACCTACCGGCAAATCTTTTAACTGGAGATGCTGGGAACTGAACCTGCAGAGAGCCAGTTTCGTGTCGTGGTTAAGTGTAGTGGACTCTAATCTGGGAGAACCAGGTT
Source organism: Gekko japonicus (assembly GCF_001447785.1). Lineage (NCBI taxonomy): Eukaryota > Metazoa > Chordata > Lepidosauria > Squamata > Gekkonidae > Gekko > Gekko japonicus. The sequence continues at coordinate 383,038 of NW_015174295.1, forward strand.
TGATTCCCCACTCCTCCACTTGCACCTGGCTGGATGACCTTGGGCAAGCCGTGGTTCTGACAAGAGCAGTACTTGAAAAAGAGCAGTTTCTGTCAAGAGCTCTCTCAGCCCCACCTCCCTCACGGGGTGTCTGTTGTGGGGAGGGGAAGGGAAAGGAGTTTGTAAGCCGCTCTGAGACACCTTTGGGGAGTGAAGGGCGGGGTATAAATCCAATCTCTTCTCTTCTTCTTTAAGAACAGAACATAAGAGAAGCCATGTTGGATCAGGCCAATGGCCCATCCAGTCCAACACTCTGTCACACAGTGGCCAAAACCCAGGTGCCATCAGGCAGTCCACCAATGGGGCCAGAACTCCAGAAACCCTCCCAATGCTGCCCCCCAAGCTCCAAGAATACAGAGCATCGCTGCCCCAGACTGAGGGTTCCCTCTATACCTTGTGGCTGATAGCCACCGATGGACCTCTGCTCCGTATGTTTATCCAGTTCCCTCTTGAAGCTGTCCAAGCTTGTAGCTGCGGCCACTTCCTGTGGCAGTGAATTCCACGGGTTCATCATGACGTTGGGTGAAGAAGGGCTTCCTTTTCCCTGTTGTAAGCCTACTGCTCATTAATTAATTGAGTGCCCACGAGTTCTTGTACTGTGAGAAAGGGAGGAAAGTACTTCTTTCTCTACGTTCTCTACCCCATGCATAATTTTGTAAACCTCTATTTCCTGCAGAAGCGCACAGGAGCTGAGCTCCAGCAGTAAAGAGCCCAGGGGGCGGGCACATGCAACAAGGCCCACCCCTGCTCCCAGCAGCCCTCAGTCAGAGCAAGAAGCAGCCAGGAAACTTGCAGAGTCCCCCCCCCCCGCCCCCCCGGCCCA
>NW_015174295.1:384742-418626 GCF_001447785.1 Gekko japonicus
GGGAGGGCCTTTGCGGGGCTTCCTCGCACTCCCGCCTGCCTTGCAGGTCCACCGCCGGGCCCCTCATGGGGCTCGGCAGTGGAGCTGCAAGGCCGGCGGCGGCGGCCAGGACCGTTGGGGGCGGGGTGTGTGGCCTTATGACACACTTCCGGTGATGTCAGGGGGCGTGGCCTTATGACACACTTCTGGTGATGTCAGGGGGTGTGGCATATGCTAATGAGTTATGCTAATGAGTTCCCCTAGCTCTTTTTCTACGAAACGACCCCTGGGAACACCTCACAGTCCTCTCTGGTTCTCACCGCCCTGAACAACTTAGAGTCATCCGCAAACTTAGCCACTTCACTGCTTACTCCCAACTCCAAATCATTCATGAATAAGTTAAAAAGCATCAGACCCAGTACCAGGCCCTGCGGTACCCCATGTCAGACTCCCATCGCATCAACTGAGTACACACTTGTAGAAAAGGTTTTACTTTATTTGAAGCAATAGGTGCATAACAGGAACACTGTTCAGAATGAGGCATAAGCATGGATCCCAATAGATTATAGTAAAATCAAACAGCTGAGTGAGATTATAGTAAATATATATAGTAAATATAGTGTGAGATTATAGTAAATTCAAACAGCTGAGGCCCAATTGCGGGACTTCCCGCGCGCGCCATTGAGCCTGGGAAGCAATGCTCCCAGGTCGGGGCTTCATCCAGCCCAACGAATCCCCAATTTGTTTAGTGTAGTGGTTTAGGAGCACGGATTCTAATCTGCGAGAACCGGGTTTGATTCCCCACTCCTCCACATGCAGCTGCTGGTGTGACCTCGGGTCAGTTACAAGTTCTTTCAGAGCTATTCTCTCAAGGGCAGTTCTTGGGAGAGCTCTCTCAGCCCCGCCTACCTCACAGGGTGTCTGCTGTGGGGAGGGTAAGGGAAAGGAGTTTGTAAGCCGCTTTGAGACTCCAAGTGAAGGGCGGGGTATAAATCCAATCTCTTCTCTTCTCTCTTCTTCTACAAACCACCCTCAGCGCCCTGTTGGTGCCCTGGCAGGATTGAATGAGCGTGGTCCAGCAGGGCCAAACTGTGGATCAGAGACCGGGGGGAGGCAACATTCTCCCGCGCCCTGAACTCGGAAGGGTCTGAAGCACCCTTGACCCACAACACAACTGGAGCGTGAGATTAAAGAATGCCGATTCCGCGCACATATGGTTGAGACAGGAGACGGGGGCAATGCTCCCTCTAAGCTGTGGAGTCCTTGGAGCAAAAATTCTACTTTGTGAGCTGCTGGCATTCAAGTTCTGAGTGAGCGATTTGGGGCCTACATCAATAAGTTTGCTCTGGAGCCCTCCTCCCTGAGCGAAGACAAAAAATGCGTGAGCTGGAGGCTAAAAAACTGTGAGCTAGTGGGAACATTGGACAGGGGGCAGGGTTGCCAGCTCCAGGCTGGAAAACTCCTGGAGATTTGGGGGGTGGAGTCTGGGGAGGACAAGGACCTCAGCGAGGTACAGTGCCACAGAGTCTACCCTCCAAAGCATCCATTTTCTCCAGGGTAGCTGATCTCTGTAGTCTGGAGATGAGCTGGAATTCCAGGGGATCCCCAGGTCCCACCTGGAGGCTTTAGCATCGGTGTCCTTGAAGAGGCCCTGGGTTAAGGGTCCCAATTCTGCAACATTCATGCATTCTGGGAGTGGTCAGGCCTTCCTAATGTGTTCCCCAGTTTCTGCTTAAGGTAAAGGTTTCCCTTGCTTGAAAGCCAGTCATGTCCAACTGTAGGGGAGGAAAAAGAGTGCATTTTGGGAAGAACTCATCAAATCATGGCAAGCTTATGATAGGGAAATCTTGGAAAACACTTATATAAGAAATCTTCTGATCTGCCAAGAGAAGAAATCATTGGCTGCGGTCACACGGAGCATTAGCCACGCTACTGAAACAGATGATAGGCGGATTTTCCGGGCGCGATCACATCGCAACATCTGGGAAGCGTAGAGCTCCCATGGCGAACCCGAGGTTTCCCGCCGAAGATGCGGAGTTAAAAACCGCGGGGCAAGGGCTGGCATCTGATTGCGTTTCCAGTGGTAGTCCGTGGCATCCGGCGCCCGCCCATGTCCCGTCGCAAACAGGTTTTCCCCCCCACACAAAGAGGAAAGCGAAAGTTCTGTTGCTCCACAGAATTGCGCATGCCATTGGTGAGATCGCACCGTGCCGCTTCTTTGCCGCGCTGCAGGATCGTCGTGTGATCGCCACCTTGCCCCTACTCGACGGGACCAGTGTTCGGGCGGCCTCGCGTTATTTTGCTCCGGGCCGAACTGCCACGCTCCCCCCCCCATTTTACGGCCCGTGTGACTGGGACCATAGAGACCCTAATGTTATAAGTCTTTTTGTCTGCTAGTAAAAAATAGGCTTTACTTCTTTGTTGCTGAACCAGACATGAACTTTGTAGAAACTTCTTTGCTCCTGAACCAGACATGAACTTTGTAGAAAGCTAGCTTGCGGTCAACATCTTACTAGAACACCTGCAGTATTTTCACAGAAACAGTTTGGTAGGTACATTTCAGAGAAAAACCACAGCTTCTGCCTAGTAACAGAAAGGTCAAGGAACTCTTAGGCACAGTGCAGGCATAATTAAGCGGATGAATATTAAATGACACACCACTGCATAGATAATGCCTCATTAGTAGGAACATACAATCCATGTAAGAGAGGGGGGAACATATGAAGGAGATGTGTAGAAGGCGCACCGGAAATATTGTGCACTTCACCCAATCAAAGGTGAAGGCAGGGCTTTTGCGGTCGAGGGAGGAAATTATTGTCTTTAAAATGCTGTATAACCCTGTGTTCGGGGAACCTTTGATTTGAGAGAAAGGTTCCACTTGCTTTCCTGCAGATAAAGCTTGTTACAAAACTTGACTCCGGTAGTCTGCCCCTATCCTTTCAATTATTGGGGTGTCAAAAATTGTACCCTACACAACTCTAGGGGGCGGTGCTCATCTCTGTTTCCAAGCTGAAGAGCCAGCGCTGTCCAAAGTCATGCAGCCGGCATGACTAGACGCCAAGGCACCACGGTATGCTGTTACCTTCCCACCGAAGCGGTATCCTATTTACCTAATTGCAATTTCTTGCTTTCGGACTGCTAGGTTGGCAGGAGCTGGGGCCAGAGACGGGAGCTCCCTCCGTCACGCGGCACTCGGGTCTCGAACTGCCGAACGACAGACCCTCTGGCCTGCAGCTCAGCATCTTAACCTCTGAGCCACCGCAGCTTCTGCTTAGGAGGATGCTAAAGCCAGGAAGGGGAACCGTGCGTTTTCTCTCTCTCCCCCTGTTTTCTCCCTCCCCCCAAGACACACAAAGGAAAGAAATTTCTCTTAGTTTCCAGTTCTGTACCAAAGATGATCTTTTCTTCCTCCCCCCCCCAAGGAAGAGCTTAATAATTGAAAGGGGGAAATTTACCAAACGAATCACATCCCTTTACAATCTTATTTCCTCTTGTGTATCTCTTTGGGCCGAGTCCAAAGCCCTTGATTAACTCAGTGCCGGAGGAGGTGGCTCCAGAGATCCTAAGGATTGGGGGGAGGCGGGAGGTGGGGACGAGGCAGAAAAGCTCTGAGAATTAGATAAACCCAGCCAGAAAAATGCACGTTTCCCTGCATGGCCAATGGGAGACAATCTCTCGACCGCTCTTGGAAAACAACAGATCCTTCTCTACGGGAAAATTTCTGGCTACTTTTTAAAAAAACCGTAATCCAGAGGGGTCAGGAGGGGTTCAGAGTATTTCTGGCGATGTGTTTGGAAGGGGCCCGCTTTTGGCTTCCGTGGGCCTGTGACTCTTCCCAGGCGAGGGTTTCTTGGAGATAGGCACGGCGGGTTGCAGGAAGGAGCCTCTTCATATCGGGAGCTCTCTTATCTTCCTGCCGGAGCTGTTTTGACAGCCGAAGGGCCGAGACAGGACAAAGACCTTTTGGGGCGGCATGAAGTCAGGACCCTCTTAGCTGGCCTGGAAAAACGGCATGGATGGAGCAGACCACGGAGAGCATAAGGCCCTGCAAGGAAAACACTCGCTTCTGAACATGGAGACACCCCCCCACTCCCCAAAGGGTTTGCATTCCCTACAAAAAGCTTTGCCGGCTCCTTCTACATCCTTTGCAAATTCATTTGTTTTGATGGATTCTCCCCACCCGATCCAAAGGGGGCCTTTAAACCTTTACCAATGTTTTGATAGGGCTGCACTGTTCCATCTGCTATTGTTGGAAGAAGAAGAGGAGGAGGAGGAGGAGGAGATTGTATTTATACCTCGCCCTTCATTACCCAAAGATGTCTCAGAGCAGCTTACAAACTCCTTTCCCTTCCCCTCCCCACAACAGACACCCTGTGAGGTAGGTGGGGCTGAGAGAGCTCTTGACAGAAACAGCTCTTTTTCAAGAACATCAGAACTATGCCTTGCCCAAGGTCACACCAGCAGTTGCAAGTGGAGGAATGGGGAATCAAACCCGGTTCTCCCAGATTAGATTCCGCACACTTCACCACTACACCAAACTGGTGAAGAAGAAGAAGAGGAGGAGGAGGAGATTGGATTTATACCCTGCACTTCGCTACCCGAAGGAGTCTCAGAGCGGCTTACAAACTCCTTTCCCTTCTCCTCCCCACAACAGACACCCTGTGAGGTAGGTGGGGCTGAGAGAGCTCTTTTGAGGACTGTTCGTGAGAGAACAGCTCTGAGAGAACTTGTGACTGACCCAAGGTCACACCAGCAGCTGCACGTGGAAGCGTGGGGAATCAAACCCAGTTCTCCCAGATTAGAGTCCACACTCCTAACCACTACCCCAAACTGGCTCAACAACAACAACAACAATAATAAAAACTTCATTTATACCCCTCCTTTCTCCCCATTGCTCCAACGCAGCTTACATTGTTCTCCTGTCCTGTTTTATCCTCACAACAACCTTGTGAGGTAGGTTGGGTTAAATGGTTAAGAGCGGAAGACTCTAATCTTGGAGAACCGAGTTTGATTCCCCACTCCTCCCCATGCAGCTGCTGGTGTGACCTTGGGTCAGTCAAAAGTTCTCTTGGAGCTGTTGTCTCAAGAACAGTCCTTGAAAGAACTCTCTCAGGCCCACCTACCTCACAGGGTGTGTGTTGTGGGAAGGGGAAGGGAAAGGAGTTTGTAAACCACTCTGAGATTCCTTTGGGTAGTGAAAGGCGGAGTATAAATCCAATCTCTTCTCAGTGTGTGTGATCGGCCCAAGGTCACCCAGCAAGCTTCCACAGCAGAGTGGGGATTTGAATCTGGGTTTCCCACATCTTAGTCTGGCATTCTAGTGACCACACCACGTTGGCTCGCTAGTGGAGCTGCGAGCGGAGGACACACAAGATGTTTGGAGTCTTTTTGGATTCTAGAGGGGCTGTAAATCCAGCCACAAACTGAGACAGAGACGTTGTGTATTCAGCCACGAGCGTCTTCATGTCTCGCACTTGGGGGTGCGTGTGTGTTTTATTGGTTTATTCCAGTCATCCTCTTAGGGTTGCCACCCTCCAGGTGGGGCCTGGGGATCTCCCAGAATTACAACGGATTTCCAGACAACAGAGATCAGTTCCTCTGTAGAAAATGGTTGCTTTGGAGGGTGGACTCTAAGGCATTATAGCTGGCCAAGGTCCCTCCCCACCCAAATCCCGCCCTCCCCGGGCTCCCATATCTCCAGGAATTTCTCATCATTGTAAAATTCGTGTAAGAGTCCTGTGGTTTGCTATGACTTGCGCGGGGGCCTCCGACATCCTTTGGGTCCCTTCAGTGAGACAGCCGCAACATTTCCAGATGGGCCGAGCGATTCTCACACCCTGGATTGTGCGTTTCCTGCATCAAAACAGACATCGAATTCTGTACCAAGGAGAGCCCGTCTTCCTTCGTCGTTGATTTCTTCCGCTTGTTCTAGCAAAGTTAGTTATTTCGACGTTTACTAAAACCAGGGCTCTTTTTGTAGAAAAAGCCCAGCAGGAACTCATTAGCATAATAGGCCACACCCAACAGCAGGAACTCATTAGCATATTAGGCCACACCCCTGACAGCACAGCTCATTAGCACATTAGGCCACACCCCCATGTTACCAGAAGTGTGGTCATCCAGCCACACCCACCTTTTGCTTGTTATTCTGTTGACCTTGTTTGTTGCCAAAACCCAGGGCCTTTTTTTGGAGCAGGAACTCCTTTGCATGTTAGGCCACACACCCCTAATGTAGCCAATCTTAATGAGTTTCTGCTGTTGGGCGTGGCCTATTATGCTAATGAGTCCCTGCTGGGTGTGGCCAACTTGGGAGCCAGCCGGAACTCCGTTCCTGTGCGTTCCTGCCCCAAAATAGCCCTGACTAAAACACTTCTGTCCGGCCTTTCCTCCGAGTTCAAGTCGGCTTACTATAAGAGTCTGAAACGTTTTCAGTTTTAAAAACCAGAAATGAAGTCACAGACCCCAAACCTCTCCCCCTCCCCCTCTTAAAAGACGCCTGCCAAGCAGTGGGGTGAAGTGGGCCCTTTCTGCACCGAGACCTTGCTCCGGAGAATCCGAGGAGTCAAGCCTTAAGGTTTGACTTCGCAGTCACGCACGTTCCCTCTGCGCTGGTCTTTCCCCCCTCCAGTTTATTTATTTGTGTATTCTGTATGCATTCTGCTTTGTTGTTCAGTCGCACAGTCGAGTCCAACTCTTTGTGACCCCGTGGACCACATCACACCAGGCCCTTTTGTCCTCCTCCGCCGCCCTCTGAAGTTTGCTGAACTCCATGTTCGTTGCATCGAGATAACACTGTCCAACCACCTCATCCTTTGCCATCCCCTTCGTCTTTGACCTTCAGTCTTTCCCAGCATCAGTGAGTGTTCCCCTCTCATTTGGTGGCCAAAGCATCTGAGGTTTAGCTTCAGGATCTGGCCTTCCAGGGAACAGTCAGGGTTGATTTCCTTTACGATTGACTGGTTTGACCTCCTGGCAGTCCAAGGGACTCTCAAGAGTCTTCTCCAGCACCATAGTTCAAAAGAATCTATTCTTCAGCGCTCGGCCTTCCTTATGGTCCAACTCTCATAGCCATACATCACAACTGGGAATACCATTGCTTTGGCCATACGGACTTTTGTTGGCAGGGTGATGTCTCTACTTTTTATTATGCTCCCTAGGTTTGCCATCGCTTTCCTCCCAAGGAGCAGGCGTCTTTTAATTTTAATTTAATTCTGCACCTACAAGCGAAACCCCCATTTTTTGCGCTAACCGGCTGCCAACCCCTCCCTCCCCCTATGATTCTGCAAAAAGAAAGGGAAGGGAGAAGGAGGGAAAGAAAAGAGAATGGGGAGGGGGCGTCAACCTCAAGAGCAGGGCCGGCTCGAGCTGTTTCTGCGCCCTAGGCAAGGCTGCCTTATGGCGCAGGTGCCAGCCTCCCGGCGGGGCCTGGAGACCTCTGGAGCCAGCCACCCTTTTTCTGCTGCCACCACCGCCTCCCCCGCCGCCGCCACCAAAGGGGGGAAGGAGGGGGGGAGGCACAGCTTGGCGCCCCATCCAGGGCCCGGTGCTCTAGGCGAATGCCTAGTTCGCCTAGTGGGTGAGCCGGCCCTGCTCAAGAGAGAGAGAGAGAGAGGGGCAGAAACAGGGGCGGGCAGTAGGCAGCACTTAAATACCCACAGAAACAATTCTACTTTAGCAGGGATCAGCGATTGGAAAGTGGATGAGAACAAAGAATCTCAGCAACAGGAGTTCTGGTAGCTGCGGGGCAACGGTGTGCCGGAAGCGGTCCTGTAAAACAAAAGCAGGAACAAGAGAAAGCCCCAACACAAAGTGGCAGTGGGAGGGGATGCAGAATGGAAGAATAGGGTGTGCTCAGAAACCGAGGGAAACGATGGGTGCGGGAAGGGCCCATGGAAAGCACCCTGACTATAAAAATCCCATGTTGCCTCCAGAGCCATTCAGGGCCAGACGTGAGGGCTGCTTCACCCCTTAGAGCAGGGCACCTCTGGACATCTGACCCAGTGTGGTGGGCAATGCTCCCTCTAAGCTGCAAAGTCTTGTGAGCAGACATTCTGCTTTGTGAGCCACTGGCATTGAAGCTGTGAGCGAGCGATTTGGCTGCTGCATCAATCAGTTTGCTCTGGAGCCCTCCTTCCTGAGCTAAGACAAAAGTCTGTGAGCTGGAGGCTAAAAAAACCTGTGAGCTAGCTCACACGAACTCAGCTTAGAGGGAACACTGGTGGTGGGTGCAGCCACAAAATCCCTGTGTGAAGATCCCGGTGCTGTGGCGGCAGCGGCTGCCAAAGCAACATTTTTGAAAATCTGCACTGCCAATCAAATCTCCAGTGGCCAATCAGAAGCCTCGCTGGGCAAAAGCCCCATCTGGCTCCACCCACTTTCAAAAAAAACTTGGCGGGCGCCAGGAAAGGTGTTGGCAGGCTCTTTATGTGCACATCCGGTGTTTTAGCCATATGGAGGCTTGGGCAGCGGCTACCACATGGATCCAACAGATGCTCTCAACCTGGGAGCTGCAATTGGCTGTAGACGAGGTTACTTGACACTGCAGTGTTCCCGCTAAGCTGAGTTAGTGTGAGCTAGCTCACCGTTTTTTCACTTCCGGCTCACACATTTTTGTCTTGGCTCAGGAAGGAGGGCTCCGGAGCAAACTGATTTATGCAGCAGCCAAATCGCTCGCTCACCACGTTAATGCCAGGAGCTCACAAAGTAGAACTTTTGCTCACAAGACTCCACAGCTTAGAGGGAGCATTGCTTGAGTGGTCCTCTTGGGCCGGATCTGATAGTATCTCCCCTTGGCCCAGTGCTCAATGCGCTGCCCACACCTGAAAACCTTCCAAATCACTGCCTGTCCCCAGCTCAATACGTAACCCAAGCAGAATGCAATTTTTTTTTTCTGAGCTGAAGTCTGCAGTGAAGAGATTTGTGCTCCTTCGCTTGCCGTTGTTGTGTCTCGTGCTTGTTAATTGACTCCCACAAAGCAGGTTTAATTAACTGCACTTCTCCTGCGGCAAATCCAGTTGATATTTCACCACCCCCACCATCCCCCTTCACAACTGCTTTCCGCAAAACAAAGTAACTCTGGCCCACAAGCATGGTTCCTAGAGGCAGGCTCTCTCGTTGAGCATGAAAATATGCTGCGTGTGGAAAGAACCCCTTTTTGTTCTCAGGCCAAATGAAAACCAAATGCTGGAACCTCTAATTAGAAAACATTCTTCAGGCTGGGAAACTTAATGGCCAGGGAGATGCATACCTTTTCTCCCCCCCACCCCATCCCATGCCTGTTCAGAATACGGCTGAGGCTCTCTGGCTGAGCTTGGTAACCCAGAATGCTTCATTCATTTCATTTGAGGTACTGAAAACATTGATATGCCGCCTTTCCACCAAAATAGGGTCCCAAAGACAGCCCCCATCCCCTGCTGGTGGCCAGGGGGACCTGGTGACCAGTGTTCCCTCTAAGCTGAGTTAGTGTGAGCTAGCTCACAGTTTTTTTGGCCTCTGGCTCACACATTTTTCTCTTCGCTCAGGAAGGATGGCTCAAGTGCAAACTAATTTATGCAGTATCCAAATTGCCTGCTCACAACCTTAATGCCGGTAGCTCGCAAAGTAGAATTTTTGCTCACAAGACTCCACAGCTTAGAGGGAGCATTGTGACCCTATATTTGGTGTAGTGGTTAAGAGGGCGGACTCTAATCTGGACGAACTGGGTTTGATTTCCCCACTCCTCCACATGCAGCCAGCTGGGTGACCTTGGGTCAGTTACAAGTTCTCTCAGAGCTGTTCTCTCAGGAGCAGTCCTCGAAAGAGCTCTCTCAGCCCCACCTACCTCACAGGGTGTCTGTTGTGGGGAAGGGAAGGGGAAGGAGATTGTGAGCCGCTCTGAGACACCTTTGGGTAGTGAAGGGATGGCGTATAAATCCTCCTCCTCCTCCTCTTCTTCTTCTTCATCTTCATCTTCTCATTTCTACCCGAGGGTTCCCCGCTTGCTCACGTGGTTCGATCTGGAGTTTTTTACACAGGCATAACTTGGTGTCTTCTCGTTCCAGATGCTAAGTGTGCTGTATGAAAAACCAAACAAAAAGAAACCTCAGATCATAGAGAAGCCCGGTGTTAAATTTCTGGCCATTGGTTCTGGCTATGCTCATAGAAACCTGCAAGAAACAATGTCTTGCCCTGGAAGCTGGCTGGGTGACCTTGGGGCCCCCACCTGAATGTTGGCAACTCTATGAAGAGACTTACTTTTGTGGCTGAAGAAATGGGTACAGTAAAAACCAGGACATGAAACTAATAGTTTGTGTATTTCCAGGGGTCATTTTGTAGAAAAAGAGGTGCAGGAGCTCATTGGCATAACTCATTAGCATAACTTATTTGCATATGCCACACCCCCTGACATCACCAGAAGTGTGTCAGAAGACCACGCCCACTGCTCAGGCTCCACAGGGCTGTTTTGGATTGCTAGCTATTGGGGGGGGGAACGTGCAGATCTGTCCTCGCAGAGGAGGGAGAGCTTGTACCTGAATAAAACTTGGCCTTAAAGGTGCCACTGGACTGTTTTGGATTGCTAGCTATGGGGGGGACGCGTAGATCTTCCCTCACAGAGGAGGGAAAGCTTGTACCTGAAGGGGGGGCTCAGGGGGGCCCAAGGGGGGCTCTGCAACTTACCTGGCTGCTTCTTGCTCCTCGTGGCCTGACTGAGGAAATGAGCCCTGTTCTCTCTCCCACATGCGTGAGGTTCTTTCTCAGATGTCTGTATCCTTTCTTTGGAGACTTGCCTACATAGCAGTCTTGCCCATAGTTAGGCACGTGCTGTTTGATGCATTCCCCTTTCGAATTTGGGTTGTCCTTTTTTTGTTTTGCTTTTTTTGCAGCAGCCCGAAAAAAACGGCTAATCCCAGGTGAAAAAAGACCTTTCCAAGAACAGGTTTACTTGCGGCCTAAATTGAAGCTTACCTTTGTTGAAAATCGACCTTTCCTCTTCTTGAACTTTTAACACTTGCCCCTCTCGGTGGCCTGCATTTCATGTGGTTTCAAGGGGCGGTGGAAAGATGAGTTTTGTTGATTTGACATAAATTACACGCTGGGTATTTTGGGACTAGGCGGTGGAGTGAGATGGCTTCTTTGTTGGTTTGGCAGGAGAGCCACCAGATCACGAAAATATGTGTCTGATGACAGTGTGGACGGGCCAGTGATGTGGTACAGTGAAGAGAGGAAACTTGGGGGGGGTTATTTTAATCGTAGCTGGGCAAACAAAACAATCATTTCACCTCTTCCTGTTGAGTTTTTATAAATGACGAATGGAACTTTGTCCTCTTATTGAAACTCGTTTTTCAAGGGTGTCTCGGGCTCAACCGTGTATAACTGTCCAGGAACTTCTTGGGGGGGAGTTTGATTCATTCCTGGGGGGTTGATAGCCCTTGGCCGGCACCCCTAGCTGCCCGTCTGTTTCTGGGCATAATTCAAAGATGTTTTTTACCTTTAAAGCCCTAAAACGGGATGGGTCCTCGGCACCCGAAGGACCATCTCTTCCCATACTGTCCAGCCTGCCTGTGAAGACCCTCTCTGTAAGCCAAGCTGTTTGTGGCCCCGCCTTCAGAGACAAGGTGGGTGGCGACTACAGACAGGGCTTTTTGGGTGGTGTCCCCTCACCTTTGGAATGCGCTGCCCTTTGAGGCGCACCTGGCACCACCCCGATTACCCTGCAGTTCGCAAAAAAAAACCCTAAAGTCCACTAGGAAAAACACCATCCCAAAATGCCAAAATACATAAACTCTATTTCACAATTATAAAGTTGGTGGTGTCGCAACATGAGAATAAGTGCATACTAATACTATAAGCAAGGCACAGAATACAATGTTTCCTCCTTCGAAGATAAATATTAGTCCATGTAGTCTGTTCAACTTAGTAGGAGTCATCCACGTTTACAACACAGTTTCAAAAACAGCCTTCGCAAAGATGCCCGTTTCAGATACTTCAAGGAGACGCAATACAACTTTATAATTGTGAAATAGAGTTTATATATTTTGGCATTTTTGGATGGTGTTCTTCCTACCGGATTTTGTGGTTCTTTGGCTCTTTGTGACGCTACGTTTCCCAGGTTTTTGGACCCACCTGGAGGTTGGGAGCCCTACTCGAACGGCTCCAGTTTGCCGCCTTCAGACCCGCAACTGGCCCACACGCCTCTGTCCGAGTTGTGTTTGTGTACTCAGCAGAGTTCTCTATTATCGCCAGCCAGTCCTGACGCCGGGCTCTTCCTGTTGGAGATTCTGACTTCTGTTTTTCCCCCCACCTTGTTTTTTATTTTCTCTTTTCCTTCCCGGTTGTTTCCAGTTTTATTCCCCATCGTCCAGGGAATCAGCCCTGACGTTCGAGACCTCTTTCCCCCACTGAAACCTGCCGGTCTGCCATGCCTGCACCTGTTTTCGTCATGTCAACTAAAGAGTCTTGGCACCTTCTAGGTTCTGGACGCAATCCACCGGGATCACCTCCTGTCCAAGAACCAAAACTGGGTTAGGGGAAAGAGGAGGAGGAGGAGGAGATTGGATTTATACCCCGCCCTTCACTCAGAGTGGCTTACAATCTCCTTTCCTTTCCCGTCCCCACAACAGACACCCTGTGAGGGAGGTGGGGCTGAGAGAGCTCTCTCGAGTACTGCTCTTGAGAGAACAGCTCTGACAGAACTTGTGACTGACCCAAGGTCACACCAGCAGCTGCATGTGGAGGAGTGGGGAATCAATCCCCGTTCTCCCAGATTAGAGTCCGCACACTTAACCACTACACCGAACTGGCTCAGGGTTAGGGTGCCTGATAGAACTTGAGAGAGACGTTCTCTTCGATCGGTTATTATGTTTACCGCAAGGGTTCCGATGGGACCCTAGAAAATAGGCTGCTATTTCAAGAGCTTTATACTCACAAAGAGAACTTATTGCGCCTTCATGTCCTGTATGTACATCACTGTCCTTGAAAAAGATTATATTCAATATGGGTAAATTACTAGAGTCCCATGACAAGGTGCTGTTTGAATGTTTGGACCTAGTGTAAACCTGCACTTTGATATATTGTTTTGGTGAAACCTATGTTTAGTAATACTGGACGCCAATATTTATATAACAGTATAGAAAAATAAAATAAAAATAAAAAGCACAAAATAGAGCTACCTTAAGCACACATCTATTATAAAAAGGTAAAGGCTTCCCTTGCTCGAAAGCCAGTCGAATCCGAATCTAGGGTGTGGTGCTCATCTCCGTTTCCAAGCCGAAGAGCCAGCGCTGTCCGAAGTCGTTTCTGTGCTCATGTGGCCAGCATGACTAGACGCCAAGGTGCACAGAACGCTGTTACCTTCCCACTGAAGTGGTACCTACTTATCTACTTGCAATTCCTTGCTTTCGAACTGCTCGGTTGGCAGAAGCTGGGGCCAGAGACGGGAGCTCACTCCGTCACGCGGCACTTGGGTCTCGAACTGGCGAACGAGGGGTGTTGAAAGACCTGAGTCAGATTGAGGTGACGAGAGAGGAGGTCCTAAAACTGATAGACAACTTAAAAACTGAAAAATCACCAGGCCCAGATGGCATACATCCGAGAGTTCTGAAAGAACTCAAATGTGAACTTGTAGATCTCCTGACAAAGATATGTAATCTTTCCTTAAAATCTGCCTCCATTCCTGAGGATTGGAAGGTAGCAAATGTCACTCCCATCTTTAAAAAGGGTTCCAGAGGAGATCCGGGAAATTACAGGCCAATCAGTCTGACGTCGATACCGGGTAAATTGGTGGAAACCATTATTAAGGAAAGAATTAGTAGGCACATAGATGAACAAAACCTATTGAGGCAGACTCAGCACGGTTTCTGTAAGGGAAGATCTTGTCTCACTAACCTGTTAGTGTTCTTTGAGGGGGTGAACAAACATGTGGACAAGGGGGATCCAATAGATATTATTTACCTTGACTTCCAGAAAGCTTTTGATAAAGTTCCTCATCAAAGGCTCCTAAGTAAGCTCAAAAATCATGGGATAGAAGGACAAGTCCTTTTATGGATCAAAAACTGGCTAGTTCATAGAAAACAGAGAGTGAGTGTAGGTGGGCAATTTTCTCAGTGGAGGGTGGTAAGCAGTGGGGTACCGCAGGGATCAGTACTTGGTCCACTGCTTTTTAACTTGTTCATTAATGATTTGGAGATGGGAGTAAGCAGTGAAGTGGCTAAATTTGCGGATGATACAAAGTTGTTCAGGGTGGTGAAAACCAGTGAGGATTGTGAGGCACTCCAAGGGGATCTGTCAAGGATGGGCGAGTGGGCGTCAACATGGCAAATGGGGTTCAATGTGGCCAAGTGCAAGGTGATGCACATTGGAGCCAAAAATCCTAAATATAAATACACATTGATGGGGTCTGAACTGGCAGAGACTGAGCAAGAGAGAGATCTTGGAGTTGTAGTGGATAACTCACTGAAAATGTCGAGACAGTGTGTGACTGCAATAAAGAAGGCCAATGCTATGCTGGGGATTATTAGGAAGGGTATTGAAAACAGATCAGCCAATATAATAATGCCCCTATATAAATCAATGGTGAGACCTCATTTGGAATACTGTGTGCAGTTCTGGGCACCACACCTTAAAAAGGATATTATAGCTTTGGAAAAAGTGCAGAAAAGGGCAACTCGAATGATAAAAGGGTTGGAACACTTTCCCTATGAGGAAAGGTTAAAGCGCTTAGGGCTCTTTAGCTTGGAGAAAAGACGACTGAGGGGTGACATGATCGAGGTTTATAAGATTATGCATGGGAAAGAGCAGGTAAAGAAAGAGGTACTTTTCTCCCTTTCTCACAATACAAGAACTCGTGGGCACTCCATGAAACTGCAGAGCGGTCGGGTTAGAACGGATAAAAGGAAGTACTTCTTCACCCAAAGAGTGATTAACACATGGAATTCACTGCCACAGGAAGTGGTGGGTGCTACAAGCATGGACGGCTTCAAAAGGGAATTAGATAAGCATATGGAGCAGAGGTCCATCAGTGGCTATTAGCCACAAGGTATAGCTAGGGGCTCTGGGGCAAGTGATGCTCTGTCTTCTTGGTGCTTGGGGGGGGGTCACCAGTTGGGAGGGCTTCTAATGTCCTGGCCCCACTGCTGGACCTCCTGATGGCACTGGTATTTCTGGCCACTGTGTGACACAGAGTGTTGGACTGGATGGGCCTTTGGCCTGATCCAACATTGGCGTCTCCAAAAAAAAAACAACGACCTTCCAGCCTGCAGTTCAGTGTCTTAACCACTTGAGCCACCGCAGCCCTACGTCTATGATACACAGTGTCATATACTTTTCCATATTTTCCTAACACTGTGACCCTCAGTTTTTGTATAACCTACAGGTGAGACCTGGATATCTCCTGGAGTTCCAACTGATCTCCAGCCAGGGGTCTTTTCCTGCAGGAGCGCACAGGAGCGGAGCTCCGGCAGTAAAGAGCCCAGGGGGCGGGCACATGCAAACATAAGAACATAAGAGACGCCAATGTTGGATCAGGCCAAAGGCCCATCCAGTCCAACACTCTGTGTCACACAGTGGCCAGAAATACCAGTGCCATCAGGAGGTCCAGCAGTGGGGCCAGGACATTAGAAGCCCTCCCACTGTTGACCCCCCCCAAGCACCAAGAAGACAGAGCATCACTTGCCCCAGAGCCAACAGTCCAGTGGAGCCTGAGCAGTGGGTGTTGCCTTCTGACACACTTCCGGTGATGTCAGGGGGTGTGGCATATGCAAATAAGTTATGCTAATGAGTTATGCTAATGAGCTCTTGCACCTCTTTTTCTACAAAATGACCCCTGTCTCCAGCCAACAGATACCAGTTCCCCTGGATGATAGGGCTGTGTTGGAGGGTGGACTCCGTGGCATTCTACCCTGCTAAGGTCCCGTTCCTCCCCAAACTCCAGCCTTGCAGGCTTCCCCTCCCCAATCACCAGGAATTTCTCAACCTGACATTGGCAACCCACATACTGACAACCAGGGCTATTTTGGGGCAGGAACACACAGGAACAGAGTTCCGGCTGGCTCCTGAGTTGGCCACGCCCAGCAGGAACTCATTAGCATAATAGGCCACACCCAACAGCAGAAACTCATCAGGATTGGCTACATTAGGGGTGTGTGGCCTAACATGCAAAGGAGTTCCTGCTACAAAAAAAGGCCCTGGGTTTGGACAACAAATAAGGTAAACAGAATAAGAAGCAAAAGGTGGGTGTGGCTGGATGACCACACTTCTGGTAACATGGGGGTGCGGCCTAATGTGCTAATGAGCTGTGCTGTCAGGGGTGTGGCCCAATATGCTAATGGATTCCTGCTGTTGGGTGTGGCCTATTATGCTAATGAGTTCCTGCTGGGCTTTTTCTACAGAAAGAGCCCTGCTGACAACTATTTAGGCTATGTTCTATTGGACTGCCTCCAAACAAAGCTTTTCACGGCCAGAAAGTGGGGCTGATTTTCACGGATTCCCCCTTCTCCCACTGCAGCTTGTCATGCGCCCTGAGATCCTGCCGCCAATGGTGAGGGTAACTCTGGGAACAACGCGGGGGTGCTCCCCAGTGGGAGGAGGAAACTGATGGAGGGCACCCCCTCTTGGTTTTAAACGAGATCTATTACTGTTTCGAAATGTTCTGCTTTGAATCGGTGGCCCCGATGGGGCGGGAACTGCTGAACTACTGACCTTCCACAGCCTGCAGTTCAGGATCTTAACCACTCGAGCCACCGCAGCTCCTTTATCTTTCTGCACAGCATCCCAATTTTGGTCCTATGTTATTTATTTACTTTTTATTTATTGGTAATTGCCTTACATGTGTTACGGGGACTCGGTTGCTTGTTATCAGGGGTCATTTCGTAGAAAAAGAGCTAGGGGAACTCATTAGCATAACTCATTAGCATATGCCACACCCCCTGACATCACTGGAAGTGTGTCATAAGGCCACACACCCCGCCCTCAAAGGTCCCGGCCGCCGGTGCCGGACTTGCAACTCCACTGCTGAGCCCCATGAGGGGCCCGGCAGTGGACCTGCAAGGCCGGCGGGAGTGCAAGGAAGCCCCGCGAAGGCCCTCCCTGGCCCCAGGCAGGCAGGGGTGGGGAGAGGCAGGGAGGAAGCAACTTACCCTCCCTCTTCTCCTGCCTCCTCCTGGCTGAATGAGGGCCGGAAGCGGGGCGGCCGGAAGCAGGGGGCGGGGCTTCGTCATGTGCCCCGCCTCCCCGTACCTCACCCGGGGGAACTGCGTTCCCCCGCGTTCCCCCCCCCGAAATGACCTCTGCTTGTTATGCTTTGCACTATTTGACCGCTGAAGAAGGCTCTTGTGAGCTGAAATGCGTCAGGTCATGCACTGTTCTCTTTTGTGTGTATTTGTAGCTTTGTACATTTTATGAGGCTTTATTTGGGTTCCTACTAGGTTTTTATATGTCTTTGTAATAAACACTCTTTTGTACACTTCTTATGCTTTTAACTTTTGGCCCCCTATTAGTTTTCTAAACTTCCTTAGGAGTTTTGTGCTTTGTTGGTTTAGATTCCCCCCCCCTCTTTTTTTTTTTTTAGCTCTCCAGGCCCTACCTGGAGGTTGGGAACCTTCTTTCAGCTGCTCTGGGATAATTCTGGAGTTGGTCCATGCTCGCCCAGCGGCACCTGAGACTTGCCAACACTCGGACAGGGCATGTCCACGTTTTCTGAGCAGACGGATGGGGAACGAATGCAGCTTTAGAGCGCCCTGCATGATCTCATCAAATTCCCAGAAAATAGCCCCCGGTCATTTTCCAAGTGGTTGAATGTTCAGGGGCCAAGATTCCTGTCCTATGAAAAATGTCAGCCGGCATAGTTGTCTCCACGGGCGCGGAGAAAGTATTTTCCGCCGCCCCAACGTAAACTATTCTTCAAGCAAAGGTTCGGAATCCAGAAGTCTGCCATTTCGGTGGCATGCCGAGCGGAAACTTTTTGGCAACCGGACCGGACAAACAAACACGGGGGAAGGAGGAGAAGAAAGGATTCAGGGGAACAGAGACAATAGTTGGAGGCAAAATAACTGTCCGGGCTTTAGGGGTCATTTCATAGAAAAAGAGGTGCAGGAGCTCATTAGCGTAACTTATTAGCATGACTCATTTGCATGTGCCACACACCCCTGACATCACCGGAAGTGTGTCAGAAGGCAACACCCACCGCTCAGGCTCCACTGGACTGTTTTGGATGGCTAGCTATTGCGGGGGGCGGGGTGAATGTGCAGATCTGCCCAGGGGTCGTTTCGTAAAAAAAGAGCTAGGGGAACTCATTAGCATAACTCATTAGCATATGGCACACCCCCTGACATCACCGGAAGTGTGTCATAAGGCCACACCCCCTGACATCACCGGAAGTGTGTCATAAGGCCACACACCCCGCCCCCAATGGTCCCGGCCGCCAGTGGCGGCCTTGCAGCTCCACTGCCGAGCCCCATGAGGGGCCCGGTGGTGGACCTGCAAGGCCGGCGGGAGTGCAAGGAAGCCCCGCGAAGGCCCTCCCTGGCCCCAGGCAGGCAGGGGTGGGGAGAGGCAGGGAGGAAGCAACTTACCCTCCCTCTTCTCCTGCCTCCTCCTGGCTGAATGAGGGCCGGAAGCGGGGCGTCCGGAAGCAGGGGGCGGGACTTCGTCATGTGCCCCGCCCCCTGCACCTCACCCGGGGGAACTGCGATCCCCCGCGATCCCCCCCGAAATGACCTCTGATTTGCCCTGAAAACCCCACGGGGTCGCCATACGTCAGCTGTGACTTGACGGATCTTTCTGGCACCAGCCCATTTGAGGCAACACTCTTACTTAGAAGGAACGCGATCACAACGCTGCCCAGAATCTTGGTGTATCCATACACTGAAAAAACATTTCGGTCATTGTATCTGGCTTTCGAGCCTGGGCCTGGTGTCTGCGAGTTCGGAGGTCAAGAGAGAACTTCAGGTGTGACTGGACAGGGACTTTATAAATATATAAATATCTAGAGAATCTTTTAGTGATCTGGGAAGATGCTCTTGCACAGTTAGTTGCGTAAGGAGGAGGAGGGGGAGAAGATTGGATTTGTACCCTGCCCTTCACTCAGAGTCTTAGAGTGGCCAGTTTGGTGTAAGTGGTTTGGTGTCGTGGTGAAGTGCGCGGACTCTAATCTGGGAGAACCGGGCTTGATTCCCCCACTCCTCCACTCGCAGCTGCTGGATGACTTTGGGCAAGCCATAGTTCTGTCCTTGACAGAGCTCTCTCAGCCCCATCTACCTCATGGGGTGGGGAGGGACTCCTCCTTCTCCTCCTCCTCCTCCTCCTCCTCCTCCTCTTCTTCTCCTTCTCCTTCCCTTCCTCTCCCCACAACAGACACCCTGTGAAGTAGAATAGCCAAAAGCCCAGTAGCACCTTTAAGACAAATAAACTTTATTGTAGTATAAGCTTCTGAGAAACACAGCTCTCTTCGTCAGATGCATCTGATGACAAGAGCTGTGTTTCTCAAAAGCTTATGCTACAATAAAGTTTGTTCATTTTAAAGGTGCTACTGGGCCTTTGACTATTTTGCAGCAGTGGACTAACACGGCTAACTCCTCTGGACCTGTGAAGTAGGTGGGCTGAGAGAACTCTTTGGAGGACTGCTCCTTAGAGCACAGCTCTGAGAGAGCTTGTGACTGACCCAAGGTCACCCCAGCAGCTGCATGTGGAGGAAGGGGGGAATCAAACCCGGTTCTCCCAGATTAGAGTCCGCGCTCCTAACCACGACACCAAAGTGGAGCATCTGGTGGGTCATGTCCAAATGCTTCCACTCTGTCCTGCGCAGTTCTAACTAGTGGCCATCGCTATATGGATTATTCTCAGTCATGTAGTAGCCTGGGGAAATCCGGAGACTTTCCCAGGAGAGGATGCCTTCAATAGAACGACAACAGCCCTTTAGGGTTGCCAGATCCAAGTTGGGAAACTCCTGGAGATTTGGGGATGGAGCCTGGGGAGGACGGGGACCTCAGAAGGGTACAGTGCCACGGAGTCCGCCCTCTAAAGCACCCGTTGTCTCCAGTGGAGCTGAACTCTGTAATCTGGAGACGAGGTGTGATTCCAGGGGACCCCCCAGGTCCCGCCTGGAGGCCGGCATCTCTAAGCAAAGCCCATGGATCCATGGGAATCGAATCTGGCATTTCAACCATCTTCCAGGCTTTAATAGTCCTCCAGTTTGTTGTATCTGGATTGCAAGGCGAGACTTCTGCGAGTACAAGTGGGTATTTTTGTTGGAGACGGGGAGAACAATTTGACACGACGGAACCTCCAGCGGCAGAGAACCTGCCAAAGAGGTGCGCATGAAGCCAAGGTGCGCGGCGGAGAAACTGGCAAATGCTGCAAAGAGCCTCTCCCTCCCTCCCTCCCTTTCTCTCTCTGTGTCCCCTGATGAGGACTCCTGGTCGTTGTCAGGGCAGGATCGTCTGCGTCACTCAGCTTGTTCGACTTGCGACTTGCAAAGCTTGAAGAGGGACTGATGTGTTTGTTTGTTTGTAATCCCTCTACGGGTTGGAGACGGGCATGCAACGCTTGCCAGATGTTGCCGTACGATCGGGCCCTTTTAATCCGCCTGGCAGTCGTGCTTCTCGCGCGGCAAATTCTCCGTGTGACCGGAAAAACATATTATAATAACATTTTACATTTTGGCTGAAAGAGAACAACGAACATTTCAAGCAATAAGTAATAACAACCAGTGTTCCCTCTAAGCTGAGTTAGTGTGAGCTAGCTCACAGTTTTTTAGCCTCCGGCTCACACATTTTTGTCTTAGCTCAGGAAGGAGGGCTCCAGAGCAAGCTAATTTATGCAGCAGCCAGATCTCCTGCTCACAACTTTAATGCCAGTAGCTCACAAAGTAGAATTTTTGCTCACAGGGCTCCATAGCTTAGAGGGAACATTGATAACAACATGTGCTTAACACTCAGCCATATAGTCCACCCACCAAAACAGCCATTTTCTCAAAGGGAACCGATGTCTGTCATCTGGAGTTCTCCAGGCCCCTATAGGGTTGCCAACTCCAGATTGGGAAATATCTGGAGATCTGCAGGGTGGAACCCAAGGAAGGTGGGGCATAATGTCCTAGTGTCTTTGTTGTGTATTGAGCCTAACCTCATCAGACCCAGCTTGGAGTCACAGAACAATAGACTGCTAGGATCCTAGGACGAACCTATTGCCCAGGAGTGCCTCTGTAAATAACCTATCACAGGTAGTGTGTGTGTGTGGGGTGTGGTGTTGGGTGCGAATTTAAGCAGGACTCTGGTTCTGCTAGTTTGTCTTTAGTTTGAGCTGTTCTCACAATAAAGCATGAGCTGATCACTAATGCGTGTTGCAGGGGTCATTTTGTAGAAAAAGAGGTGCAGGAGCTCATTAGCATAACTCATTAGCATTTGTATATGCACACCCCCTGTATGTCAGAAGGCCACACCCACCGCTCAGGCTCCACTGCACTGTTTTGGATTGCTAACTGTTGGGGGGTGGGGGGGACGTGCAGATCTCTCCTCGCAGAGGAGGGAGAGCTTATACCTGAATAAAACTTGGTCTTAAAGGTGCCACTGGACTGTTTTGGGCCGGGGGGGGGCGGAGGGAGCTCTGCAACTTACCTGGCTGCTTCTTGCTCTGACTGAGGGCTGCTGGGAGCAGGGGGTGGGGCTTGTTGCATGTGCCCGCCCCCTGGACTCTTTACTGCCGGAGCTCCGCTCCTGTGCGCTCCTGCAGGAAATGACCCCTGACCCAGTATATTTCAGTCTTCCTTCAAAAGCGGCCATTTTCTCCAGGTGAACTGTTCCCCGTGGCCTGGAGATCAGTTGTAATCAGTGTTCCCAGAGTTCCCCGGAGTTAGTGTGAGCTAGCTCACAGTTGGTTAGCCTCTGGCTCACACACTTTTGTCTTCACCCAGGAAGGAGGGCTGCAGAGCAAACTAATTTATGCAGCAGCCAAACGGCTCGCTCACAACTTTATTGCCAGTAGCTCGCAATACAGAATGTTTGCTCACAAGACTCCACAGTTTAGAGGGAGCATTGGTCGTAATCCCAAGAGATCTCCAGCCACCGCCTGGAGGTTGGCAACCCTATTCGAGGGTCCCCTGCCTCTTGCTGTGTTTTTGCGTATGCAAGGGAGGGGTGGGGGGAACACATTTAAGCTGCCCTTGAGAAAATGCGGCTCTTCTGAAGCGACATGAAAGAGCAAATTGTGAAAGCCGCGAGAACCCACGTCACTCCTTGCCATTAAGAATTTTAATCTGCTCGGTTCCAGCAGTTCCTCGCATGGTTTCAACATCCAGTCTTAAAACCCAGTCTTTCGCTCCAGGGGGGGGAAAAACAACAACACCGCTGGAGCAAAAGGGGGAAGCGGGGTCGGCCCAGAGGAGTGGTCCAGCCAAGAGCCAAAGGGAAGACGCTTATCTCGGAACCGTCTCCTGAAAGTCTCCCTCCTCGGGGCTCCGAAAGGGAGTCGGTCACCAAAGGCTGGCCTGGAAACCACAGAGCAGAGGTCTGCCCATGTTGGCACTCAGACACCGAGTCCTGGCCCGTCTGGGGAACAATGTTCCCTCTAAGCTGAGATAGTGTGAGCCAGCTCACAGTTCTTTAGCCTCTGGCTCGCACATTTTTTTGCCTTCGCTCAGGAAGGAGGGCTCCAGAGCAAACTGATTCATGCAGCGGCCAAATCGCTTGCTCACATCTTGAGTGCCAGTGGCTCACCAAGTAGAATGTTTGCTCACAGGGCTCCACAGCTTTGAGGGAAGCCCGCAAAGGCTGTCACAGGACTGTTTCTCTCTTTCCCCCTGCGAAAATCCAGGCAAGCAGGCCTGAGCTCCCAGCTTGGACCAGGGGCCTCTTGCGAACGTCGAAAGGCATGCGAGGAGATAGCAGACCGGCCTATCTTCCTCGACATTCCGCCAAGGCCGCCTTTGCCAGGGTTAAAATGGGAGCCGTCGGGCTTAACCAGACAGACGCCAACCCTCTTCATCAAACTGACCAGCAGCAGATAAGCCCCCGGCCAAAGCCACCCTCTTTCCCCGTCTCCCTCCTCCCACTACCAGGGCCGACAATGACCCCCTCGCTGGTTTCTGGCTGCGGCTTCTGGAATGTAATATATATCACTCACGTCAAGGCATCCAAATCCTGACACACATACAATCTGCCCCTAGCTGCAGTCCCCGTAGGCTTATCTTCCCAGGATTAAGGTTCTCTCCTTCAGCAAAGAGCCTGGTATAATCAGGCGGGCACTTTTAACTTACTCGCCTTGCTGTGAACCTCTCTGGTCCCCCAATGCTGTGAAGCAGCGGTGCCCACAGATGGGGCTGCCCACCAGTGTTCCCTCTAAGCCGAGTCAGTGTGAGCCAGCTCACCGTTTTTGAGCCTTCGGCTCACACAGTTTTGCCTTAGCTCAGGAAAGATGGCTCCAGAGCAAACGGATTTATGCAGTAGTCAAATCGCTGGCTCAGAACTTTAAGGCCGGTAGCTCACAAAGTAGAATTTTTGCTCACAGGACTCCAAAGCTTGGAGGGAACATTGGTGCCCACTAGTGCCTGCTGTAGGGTTTCCGGCTCTGAGTTGGGAAATACTTGGAGATTTTGGGGGTGGAGCCTAGAGTGTAGGTTAGATTTGTACCCCACCCTCCCCGCCATAGCAGGCTCAGGACGGCTCACATAAAAAAAGCACAATAACAATAAATATCATGGCATCCAGGGGTCATTTCCTGCAGGAGCACACAGGAGCAGAGCTCCGGCACTAAAGAGCCCAGGGGGCGGGCATATGCAACAAGCCCCACCCCCTGCTCCCAGCAACCCTGGGCCACAAGGAGCAAGAAGCCAGGTAAGTTGCAGAGCCACCCCCCCCCCGGCCCCGGCCCCAAACAGTCCATTGGCACCTTTAAGACCAAGTTTTATTCCGGTACAAGCTCTCTCTCCTCTGCGAGGGCAGATCTGCACGCCCCCCCCCCAATAGCTAGCCATCCAAAACAGTCCAGTGGAGCCTGAGCGGTGGGTGTTGCCTTCTGACACACTTCCGGTGATGTCAGGGGGTGTGGCATATGCAAATGAGTTATGCGAATGAGTTATGCGAATGAGCGCCTGCACCTCTTTTTCTACGAAATGACCCCTGGCTGGGAGGCGTTGTCTCCAGGTGGGACCTGGGGAGGCCTTGGCTCATCTCCAGACTACACGGAAATTTGATGTTTTTGGAGAGTGGACTTTGTGGCATTGCCCCTCACTGAGGTCCCTGCCTTTCACAGGCTCCATCTTCAATTCTCCAGGAGTTTCCCACCCTGCATCTGGCAACCCTTCCTTCCCCATCCCCCAGCAGTGGCCAGGGGGCATTTGGCATCCCTAGTAGAAATGCATCTGTTTTCATTAGTAGGTTTGCCAGACGGTGCAACCAGAGAGTTTCCAAAGAGTCTCTGGCGATTGCTAGAGCTACCCTGTTACACATTGTCCCTGACAAGGCAATTTTATTTGCACTCTTAGGACCTGAACTGGAAGGTACACGTTATTTCCAGTATATACAGCTACTTCTGACGCAAGGCCAGATACGTTTGTGGCCCCAAATAGAAACCTTTTGGTGTGTCATTCCATTCCAGATTGGAACATGCCAATTTTGGTCCTATTTTATATATTGTTAATTGCCTTACATGTGTTACAGGGAGTCTGTTGCTTGGTGTATTTGGCACTATTTGACCTCTGAAGAAGGCTTTTGCGAGCCAAAACGCGTCAGGTCATACACTGTCCTTTTTTGTGCGTATTTGTAACTTTGAACATTTTTTTTAGGCTTTCTTTGGGCCCCTACATGGTTTTTATGTGTCTTTGAAATAAACACTCTTTTGTATATTTATCAGGGCTCTTTTTGTAGAAAAACCCCAGCAGGAACTCATTAGCGTAATAGGCCACACCTAACAGCAGAAACTCATTAGCATATTAGGCCACACCCCCATGTTGCCAGAAGTGTGGTCATCCAGCCACACCCACCTTTTGCTTCTTGTTCTTTTTACCTTGTTTGTTGTCAAAACCCAGGGCCTTTTTTTGTATCAGGAACTCCTTTGCATGTTAGGCCACACACCCCTAATGTAGCCAATCCTAATGAGTTTCTGCTGTTGGGCGTGGCCTATTATGCTAATGAGTTCCTGCTGGGCGTGGTCAACTTGGGAGCCAGCCGGAACTCCGTTCCTGTGCGTTCCTGCCCAAAAATAGCCCTGTATTTACTTATGTTTTTAACCTTTGGCCCTCAATAAGTTTTGAAAACTTCCTTTGGAGATAGGTGATTGCTAGAGCTACCCTTGTTATTTCTGGGCCACTCTAGGAATCGTCAGGGACTCCGCGGCCTGATCTTCTTGTAAGTAGACGAGACCCTATTTTTCTTTTTAATTTCCCCCCGCCTACTTTGCAGAAGAATTGCGGCTATCTTACGCCAGATTGAACCTGAGAGTAGCCAAATTAGTGGGAACACAGGATCAGACCAGTGACCTTTCCCCGCTGCCTGATGAAGAATTCTGTGTCACTTGGAAGCCTGCATTCCATTAAGCCCACCAAAAGCTGACCTGGGGGGTGAATCTCGTGTATCTCACGCTTTCACTGGTCACAACAGGATCGGAACCATATCCCTGCTTTTAGGGCTGATCATTCGTGGCTATCTTCCAGGCACATAAAGCCATTACCCTTTTCAAAGGGCAGAAGCTGTCCGGGGCCATTGACAGCAAAAAAACAAACAAACCCGAAAACCCTCCATGAGGAGCAGGAGACCTGAATGAGTTTCTGACTCTCCTCTGCTCCGGAGTTGAGTTCGCTACGCAATCTCTCTTTCCTCTCTTCTTTCCTTTGCAAAAAAACAAAACCTTTTCCTCTGTTTGTTATTGTTGCTCTTTCAATAGACTGCCTGCATGCCAGCGATTGTGCACTGAAATCAGTAGATAAAATGAATTCGGGGCAGCGGGGGGTGGGGGGGGAGAGAAAATCCCAAACGGGACATTTCTTCAGGTTATTTGCAAAGATTATGGTGGCACAAAGAGAACGATCGGTGCAGATGCTCTATCTATACACAGATGCAAACCCCTTCAGGCAATCCGTCGTTCACCTATGGAACTCCCTGCCACTAAACACAGCGATCGCCAGGAGACCAGATGACTTGGAAAGAGGAGTAGATTCCACAGTAGTGAAATTCCCTGGATCGATGTTTTTAAAACTGCACGTTATGTGACATTTTCCATGGTAGATTTTTCCCTCCCCAGGTGCAAACCCGAAGTTTTCTCCTCCTTGCCCTGCATTTTTGGAATCCCCAGTTTTCATGAGTTCCAAAAACGCAGGGTAAGAAGGAGAAAACTTCGGGTTTGCACCTGGGGAGGGAAAAATCTACGGCAGAAAACATAACATGCAGTTTTTTAAAAAGTCAATGTTTCACTACTGTCAGTTTTGGCCCCCCAGGAGAAGAAATGCACTCACATCTCAGGGCAATAAGAATGACCTGTCTTACGCTTGTGACATTTCTTTCCCTCCCCGGGCCAGCGAAGAAAAACTGCCACAAATGTGTCATGAAGCTGTTTGCTGCTTTTAATCCGTGGCTATCGAAGAAGAAGAGGAGGAGGAAGAGGAGGAGGAAATTGGATTTATACTCCACCCTTCACTACCCAAAGGAGTTTCAGAGCGGCTTACCATTTCCTTCCCCTTCCCCACAACAGACGCCCTGTGAGGTAGGCGGGGCTGAGAGAGCTCTTTCGAGGACTGCTCGTGAGAGAAGAGCTCTGAGAAAACTTGTGACTGACCCAAGGTCACACCAACAGCTGCATGTGGAGGAGTGGGGGATCAAACCTGGGTTCTCCCAGATTAGAGTCCGCACTCCTAACCACGACTCCAAACTGGCTCTCCCAGTTCGACCCTTGTGCTGTGGCGGCCGCTGCAGCCAAAGCGACCTTTTAAAAGAGAGTCAGTCGGATTATGGCCCGTCAGAAGCACGGCTCGACCCAAGCCTCACCTGGCCCCCACCCACGTCCTAAAACTCATGGCGGGCACCGGGGAAGGTGTCAGCGAGGGGCATGGTGCCCACGGGCCCCGTGTTAGGGACCCCTGTCTTAGATTTTATTTACTTCCGTGTTTCAAATTGCCACGGGCCTCTCCTTTTGTGCTCCCGTGCAGCTCCCAACGCACCGTCAGCTGTCTCCGAATGCCGTGGCACAGAGGTCACCGCTCGCTCGTTGGACCTCCCGGGCCGGACCTGAGTCCGGCTGGGTGATCTTTCGCAGGGAGCCAGTGCCAGGCAACATTATCAGCTCCCTTCAGGCTCAAACGATCCCAGGGGCGGCCGCTCCCGTCTGACTCCAATGCCAGGCAGACAAAGGACCAGAAGTCGCAAATGGGCTTCGGCCTCCAGAAGTTGTTTAAAGGAATTCCAGGGACAAAAGGCCGTCGGAGGTTTCATTTCCCTTGATCTCCTCGGGCTCCGGCTTCGGATGGAGCGGGCCGAGAACAGCGAATGACCATTTTGGGCTCGCAGACAGGCCTAAAATAGAAGAGGGAGCCTTCCAGGAGGAAGAAACTCCGGCTCAGTGGAAACTACAGAGGGGACGTTCTCTGCGGCGTTCTTTTGTGGGCCGCTATCTGTGTCTCCCATCTCTGCTCGGTTTCCTGAGGGTCTCCTGGTTCCAGATTGGCTCGCCTTGTGAGCGGGACAGTTTGGAAATGACCTCAGGCTGTTTTCGGTGACCGGCGACCCGTGGTCAGAGTGACTAACCCAGCCTGTCTCCATCCTCTGGGCCAGTCCTGTTGACTAAACAAAGGATCGGCGCTGACGGGCGCAGAAAAAAGAAAGAACGTCAGACTGGCTGACGGGGAGGCCTTAATGCGTCTCAACAGATGGGCCTGGCTGGGGAGGGCAAACCGAAGGGCGGAGGTGGGTAAAAGCCACTAGGGGTTTGCTTGCTTTCTTTGAGGTCACCGGATCGGGCCGGCTGCAAGGGTGTAGACTTTCCAATTTCCGGGGGGGGGGGGGGCGGGGGCAGGGCCAGAGGCATTGCTGTGCTAGGAGCAAGGGTGGCTCCCAGGGGAGGCTGAGCACCTTCCTGAAAATTTCGGCGGGGGCTGAAGCCCCGCCGCCCCCACGAAGATTACGCCTATGGCCGGCTGGTAAATGCACACTGCTTCTCAGCTCCTGCCGGATCAAGAGCTGCAGGCTTACCAACCTCTGGGAAGGGTCTGGCGTTGTGATTTCCTGGGGACAGCGATCACTTCCCCTGCAGGAAATGTCAGCTTTAGGGGGTGGAGTCTGAAGCATCGCAGACCCACCAAGCCCGGTCCCCAAATTCCACCTTCCACAGGCACTGCCCCCAAATCCCCAGGAATTTCCCAAGCCACAGGGAAGGGTGGTTTAAAAACTGAATCAATTAATTAACAGTAGGTGTTAATTAATTAATTCCCGTCTCTAGTTCCAGCTCCTGCCAACCTAGCAGTTCGAAAGCAAGAAATTGCAAGGAGATAAATAGGGACCACTTCGGTGGGAAGGTCACAGCGTTCCGTGCGCCTTGGGGTTTAGTCATGCCGGCCACATGACCACGGAAATGTCTTCAGACAGCACTGGCTCTTCGGCTTTGAAACGGAGATGAGCACCGCAACCCTAGAGTTGGATTCGACTGGCTTTCGAGCAAGGGAACCTTTACCTTTACCTAGGTGTTAAATACCGGGTTCTAGACACATGGCAGTGATCAGCTCAGGCTTATTCAGTGATTTCAGCAAAATTACAAGACAAGACCCCAGAGCCATTGCCACACCCAAACACACCCCACTCCCAGTGATAGGCTATTCACATAACATTACTACTAGATTGGTTTATTCCAGAATCCTCGTCGGCTATTGTCCTTGTGCTCCAAGCTCAGCCAGTCTCTGTGGTGGTTCAATCAGGGATGATTCAATCCCAATACATCAGTAGATTTATTAATATGTTTGTTTAATTCATTGGTATTCCACCTTTCTCCCAATGGGGGTGCAAAGCAGCTTACTTGCTTCGTTTTGCCCTCTTAGCAACCCTGTGAGGTAGGCCGGGCTGAGAATATGTGACTGGCTCAAGGTCACCCATCCAGCTTCCATGGCACAAATGGGGATTCGAACTTGGGTCTCCCAGATACTAGTCTAATACTGAGCCACAGCACCACAGTGGTTCCTGGCATCACAAAACTTATTTCCCAGGCCCGTAGCTATGGTGGGGATTTGGGGGGTTCCAACCCCTTGCTTAAAGGCACAGCCCCACAAGAATTTCTCCTGTAAATGCTTTTCCAATCATTTTAAAACATTTTTTTAAAGGCGTGCGCTCCTGTAAGCAGAGTTGGGTGCTGCAGCTAACTAATTCCCGCACTGAGCAAGGGGGTTGGAGTAGGTGACCTCTAGGATACCTTCTAACTCTGTGTCAAGAAACTGGTCTCCTTGAAGAGAGTTTTTCTGCCTGTCAGCCTTCTTGACCATAGAAGTCATCAACCCCAGCTGCCAGCTTGTTCTCAGGGTTGTTGCTTAGGCTGGAAGAAGTGATTAACTTGCAGCAGCTGAGAACTGTCCTCTAAAGTGGTTGACAGCTTGTAACTGAGAGATCTATCCTGGCAACAGCTTTCTATTGGCCAAATGGCTTTTCTTTCTGCACTGAGAACTTCAGCCCCACCAGGAAAAAAAAATTGCCCTACAAGCCACAAAATCCTGGCAACGGGCCTCTTACTTCCTGGTTTTATTCTACACAGCTTAAGAACTTTGCTGGCTGAGAGTGTGGGGTGGAAGTGCTTAAAATAAATCAAGAAATGTGATCTGCAGTTCTCTGGGTCAAGTTTTTGGACATATCAGCTGAGCAGTCATGTCGGCATCTTGTTCTGCAGCTTGACGGTAGAGTTCCCTGCACTACCTGAATAAAAACTGGGAGAACTTGGGGTGAGGCAATGCCAGGGAAGAGTGGAATTTGGGCAGGATGTGATGTCACTTCTGGGCGATG
This sequence comes from Gekko japonicus, assembly GCF_001447785.1. NCBI lineage: Eukaryota > Metazoa > Chordata > Lepidosauria > Squamata > Gekkonidae > Gekko > Gekko japonicus. Next base: position 414,652 of record NW_015174295.1, read on the forward strand.
CTTTAGGAATGCCCTAATGATTAATCTCTATGGTCAAGACCATAGAGACTGGAGGAAGTTCCTAGAATGTCACTATGGAGGCTGTTTTTATTCTTCTGACTCAATTTCCTGAGGGAGGGAGATTGGAGCTGTAGGTGTGATGAATTCCCTGTTGGGGGTCAGGCAGTTGGGAAGTGCGCTTGATGGGTGGGGTTGAAAAATTCCCATAGACCAGATGTGGCTCCAGGAATCTTATTTGCCCATCTGTGGCGTACAGTGAACATTTTAACCAGCTTCCGCTGTGTTTACCAGTAATGGTCCCTCCACTTCGAGAGAGGCCTCCGGTAGATCTGTTCTGCCTGGAAACTGTGAGGTGCTGCTTACTGGATTTGAGGGGGCTGAGCTTGGTAGATCAGTGGCCTGACTCTGCAAAACGGCTTGCCGAGTCATAGCTGAGCTATATCTCCTCCTCCCCGGAACGAATTGCCTGTGACTTGACGCTGGAGGCTAGGAAAGTTTCCTCTGTAGCAGCTGACCTGTGAGGGTGCACGCCCACAAACAAGTCATCCCACAGGGCTACATAGCCTAGGAGTGATGTATCTACTGGTAGGCAGGGGTCATTTCCTGCAGGAGCGCACAGGAGCGGAGCTCCGGCAGTAAAGAGCCCAGGGGGCGGGCACATGCAACAAGCCCCACCCCCTGCTCCCAGCAGCCCTCAGTCAGAGCAAGAAGCAGCCAGGTAAGCTCCAGAGCCCCTCCCCCGCCCCCCCGGCCCAAAACAGTCCAGTGGCACCTTTAAGACCAAGTTTTATTCAGGTACAAGCTCTCCCTCCTCTGCGAGGAGAGATCTGCACGTTCCCCCCACCCCCCAACAGTTAGCAATCCAAAACAGTCCAGTGGAGCCTGAGCGGTGGGTGTTGCCTTCTGACACACTTCCGGTGATGTCAGGGGGTGTGGCGTATGCAAATGAGTTATGCTAATGAATTATGCTAATGAGCTCCTGCACCTCTTTTTCTACGAAGTGACCCCTGCTGGTAGGAAATGGCCTCCAAATGTGCAGAAACCGGGAAGGGAGACAGGGACTGGGTCACGTATGCTGACCCTCAGCTGAACACGGGCTCTGATTGCATGGCAAAGCATCGCAATCACACTAAAGTGAGAAGATATGAAATGCTGACTCATGGTGACTCGGCACAGCTGTCTGGTCGGCAGATACACATACCCCACCCCTGCCCTGAGATTGCAGCTTCCAAGGGATGCGCCTGCGCGGGCCGGCCTGGCTCTCTGCAAGTGCTCTGTGCCTTCCTCCGACCCCAGCTGAGACCCGTTTCATTTGGTTACTGGGCCATTCACATAGCATTGCCGTTTTAATGTACAACGTACAATCCACGCAACGGTCACCTCCAGACTAGACTACTGTAACTCGCTCTACGCTGGCCTTCCCTCGAGACTGACCCAGGAACTCCAACTGATCCAGAACGCGTCGGCGTGAGTCCTGACGGGAATGCCACAGACGGCTCATATCCAACCTGTGCTGCGCCTGCTACACTGGCTTCCAGTGGAATACCGAGTCAGATTCAAGGTGCTGGCAGGGCTGGTGCATCCATATAGGCGAGTTAGGCGGTTGCCTAGAGCGCCACCTTCAGGAGATGCACGGGGAGGGCGGGGGCGCCAGAAGGTAGCCTCACCTAGTGTGCGAAAAAACCTGGATCCGGCCCTGGGTGCTGGTATTGACCTTTAAGGCCTTGAGTGGGCTGGGACCTATGTATCTTCGGGACCGTCTCCTCTGGTGTGTCCTTGGGAGAGTGTTACGCTCAGCTGAGAGCAATTTGCCGGTGATCCCTGGCCCCAAAGATATCCAGCTGTCCTCGACCAGAGCTTTCTTGGCCCTGGCTCCGACCTGGTGGAACTCTCTGCCAACCAGGGGTCATTTCGTAGAAAAAGAGCTAGGGGAACTCATTAGCATAACTCATTAGCATACGCCACACCCCCTGACATCACCGGAAGTGTGTCATAAGGCCACACCCCCTGACATCACCGGAAGTGTGTCATAAGGCCACACACCCCGCCCCCAACGGTCCCGGCCGCCGCCGGCCTTGCAGTTCCCCTGCCCAGCCCCATGAGGGGCCCGGCGGCGGACAAAAAGCGTCATCTGCCCCGCCCCCCCGTACCTCACCCGGGGGAACTGCGATCCCCCGCAATCCCCCCCAAAATGACCTCTGCTGCCAACTCCCACCAGGGCCCCGTGGGACTTAATGCAGTTCCGCAGCGCCTTCAAGGCAGAGATGCCCCGCCAGGCAGCAACGGTTTCCCATCGTAGCTGGCCCCCTCTTTTCTTTTCTTCCACTCTGCCCGCTTCGGCCTCCTCTTTAACCTGCCCACGAGATAGAAGAACAGCCCAAAGTAGGTTTTGGATTAAATTATGGACGCCATCGGGAGACTGTTAAATTAAGAATAATTGACTCTTGGTTTTAATCTGTAATTCTGTATTGTTTTTAACCTGTTGTCAATCGCCCAGAGCCTTGTGTACTCAGGGAATGGGCATTCCAAACATTTAAATAATAATAATGGTATGATGGAGTTTCATATGCATAAGCAGCAGGTCTCTGCCCCCATGACCCTACAGTCTCAATGCCGACAACGTGATAGACAAGAGAGGGAAGGGTCTTTTCTTCAGTAGCTCTGTGGTGGCGAGATCAGTTGTCAGAAGGTTGATGCCCTGCCATGATAGCGTCCCTAGTGTAATAAGTAGCCTGGGTCTGGGGACCTCCCCAAAGCCATTTGGATTCCCTGGATGCTCTCATCTCAGGCACGACTTACATCTGATGTTCGCGGCTCTGCAACTTGGCCAGGCTCATGCACCATGTGGGCCAGTGTCCATGCCGTGCAGCTATGTGGCACCGTGCCATGTTGCACGGGGGAATCCTTCCTGCCGGCTGGCCTCATGTTGGAATCGGGCCTCCTCCGAAGCCACAAGGAAGCCGCCCTGCAGGACTTGGAGGTGGGAGTCCCGTGCACGTAAGTGTCGGTCTCATGGACAGCCAGTTTGGTGTAGTGGTTAGGAGCGCGGGCTCTAATCCGGGAGAACCGGGTTTGATTCCCCACTCCTCCACTTGCAGCTGCTGGATGACCTTGGGCAAGCCATAGTTCCCAGGGGTCATTTCCTGCAGGAGCGCACAGGAGCAGAGCTCCGGCAGTAAAGAGCCCAGGGGGCGGGCACATGCAACCAGCCCCACCCCCTGCTCCCAGCAGCCCTCAGTCAGAGCAAGAAGCAGGTAAGTTGCAGAGCTCCCCCCGGCCCAAAACAGTCCAGTGACACCTTTAAGACCGAGTTTTATTCAGGTACAAGCTCTCCCTCCTCGCAAGGACAGATCTGTACATTCCCCCCCCCCCCAATAGCTAGCAATCCAAAAGCCTGAGCGGTGGGTGTTGCCTTCTGACACACTTCCGGTGATGTCAGGGGGTGTGGCCTTATGCTAATGCGCTCCTGCACCTCTTTTTCTAGGAAATGACCCCTGGTTCTGATAGAGCTGTCCTTGAAAGGGCAGTTCTCGGGAGAGCTCTCTCAGCCCCACCTTCCTCACAGGGTGTCTGTTGTGGGGAGGGGAAGGGAAAGGAGTTTGTAAGCTGCTCTGAGACTCTGAGTGAAGGGCGGGGCGTAAATCCAATCTCCTCCTCCTCCTCCTCCTCTTCTTCTTCTTCTGGTTCTATGTGTTTGCATGGACTTATTTCAGAGTACCAAGTGGCCCACATGGCACGTGCCTAATATCACATGAAACGTTTGTGGTGTAAATCCGCTGGGCCCACCTGGTAGCCCTTCCCTTCCATCTTTGTTTCCAGCTCCTGCTGGATGTCAAGCAGGGCTATTTTTGGGCAGGAACGCCCAGGAACGGAGTTCCGGCTGGCTCCTGAGTTGGCCACACCCGGCAGGAACTCATTAGCATAACAGGCCACACCCAACGGCAGAAACTCATTAGGATTGGCTACATTAGGGGT
>NW_015174295.1:419074-430425 GCF_001447785.1 Gekko japonicus
CCCCGGTTATTTTTGCTGCAATAGACTCATGGTGTTCTCTCCTTCTTCCCTTGCTGGGGAGGTGATGGGTGTGTGTGTGTGTGTGCATTGCCTTTTAAGACGGGTAAGAGCTGCGCTGCAGAAAATATTTACTGAGTTGGTCTAAGCGGCTCTCTGCTGGAGTGGCTGGCGTCAGCTCTGAAACGTACCAGACGCCGGCCTCTTCAGCAAGGGACAGAACTTATTGCCCCGGGCGGCTGATAGAGAGGATAGGGAGGGAGAGAAGTCGCCAGGCCAGCCAGTCTGCTTTGTGTTTTCCGAGGGAGGGGAATCATTCTGCCTGTGAGTGTGTTTTAAAGCAAGCCTGCTTTCGCTGGCTCTGACCTGCTCCTCTAAGCAAATTCCGGCATAATGCATGAATAAGCTTTTGCGTTAGAGGAAAGGGGGGGAACTTTCCTGCAAGAGACAAATTTAATCTGCAGGGAGAGAGAAAAAAAAAAAATTCTTGCAACTTGCTGTTACTTGCAAAAAGTGGGATTTACGTTCTAATTTAATCCCCCCACACACACACTGCAATTCCGGTTGTGTCTGCATGGAGGAGCAGCATAACCCAAACCTACCCATTACATGGTTATGTGGATGTAGGCTCCAATGGAACATAAGAACATAAGAGAGAAGCCAATGTTGGATCAGGCCAATGGCCCATGCAGTCCAACACTTTGTGTCACACAGTGGCCAAAAATACCAGGTGCCATCAGGAGGTCCAGCAGAGGGGCCAGGACACTAGAAGCCCTCCCACTGTTGACCCCCCAAGCACCAAGAAGACAGAGCATCACTTGCCCCAGAGCCCCTATCTATACCTTGTGGCTAATAGCCACTGATGGACCTCTGCTCCGTATGTTTATCCAGTTCCCTCTTGAAGCTGTCCATGCTTGTAGCCGCCGCCACCTCCTGTGGCAGTGAATTCCATGTGTTAATCACTCTTTGGGTGAAGAAGGACTTCCTTTTATCTGTTCTAACCCGGCAGCTCAGCAATTTCATGGAGTGCCCACGAGTTCTTGTATTGTGAGAAACGGAGAAAAGTACCTCTTTCTCTACCTGCTCTTTCCCATGCATAATCTTATAAACCTTGATCATGTCACCCCTCAGCCGCCGTTTTTCCAAGCTAAAGAGCCCCAAGCGCTTTAACCTTTCCTCATAGGGAAAGTGTTCCAACCCTTTTATCATTCTAATTGCCATTTTCTGCACTTTTCCCAATGCTATAATATCCTTTTTGAGGTGTGGTGACCAGAACTGTACACAGTACTCCAAATGAGGACGTACCATCGATTTATACAGGGGCATTATGATACTGGCTGATTTCTTTTCAGTTCCCTTTCTAATAATCCCCAGCATAGCATTGGCCTTCTTTATTGCAGTCACACACTGTCTCGACATTTTCATTAAGTTATCTACTATGACTCCAAGATCTCTCTCTTGGTCAGTCTCTACCAGTTCAGACCCCATCAACGTGTATTTATAGTTAGGGTTTTTGGCTCCAATGTGCATCACTTTGCACTTGGCCACACTGAACCCCATTTGCCATGCTGACGCCCACTCGCCCATCCTCGGGATTACACTCAAGTTTGCAGGCTCTTGAGATGGTGTACCTTGGGGGCAGAGTTGCCGTGTCCCAGACTTCCGTGTTGTCTGCTTGGGAGAGAACAGTTCTATGCTGTCTGTACAATTTCTCTTGCTGAGTCTATGGTTGCTTGAAGTCCTGCCTTTGCATTTCTTGGAGGTCTGGCTGCATCACCCAGATGTCCAGCCCTTCCACTCGATTCTGTATTATAGCTGGTGGTGGAAAACACCATCGAGTCGCAGCCAACTGACCCCTTGGGGTTTCCAAGGCAAGAGACATTCAGAGGTGGTTTTGCCATCGCCTGCCTCTGCGTAGCAACCCTGGACTTCCTTGGTTGTCTCCCATCCAAATGCTAACCAGGGTCGACGGTGCTTAGCTTCCAAGATCTGATGAGGCCGAGCAAGCTTGGGCTATGTAAGTGCTATGTAACAGCTACATGTACGCTACAGCTACACAAGCCTTGTAGCGAAATGGAAACGGTCATCATCTAAAGACGACCACCAAGACGGCTAGAGCATCTGACTTTTTCATTATCTGGGAAACTGGGAGTGAAATAAGCATGCTGCTGTTAATTACAGAACACAATCCTTTAATGCTGCATATTATTACAAATTACGCCAGTATTCTGGCAAAAGACGACTGAGGTCTCTGTTACTCCTGCCCAGGGGTCATTTCCTGCACGAACGCACAGGAGCGGAGCTCCGGCAGTAAGGAGCCCAGGGGGCGGGCACATGCAACAAGCCCCACCCCCTGCTCCCAGCAGCCCTCAGTCAGGTCACAAGGAGGAAGAAGCAGCCAGGTAAGTTGCAGAGCCCCCTCCCAGCCCGCCTTCAGGTACAAGCTCTCCCTCCTCTGTGAGGGCAGATCTGCCCGTCCCCCCCCCAATAGCTAGCAATCCAAAACAGTCCAGTGGAGCCTGAGCGGTGGGTGTTGCCTTCTGACACACTTCCGGTGATGTCAGGGGGTGTGGCATATGCAAATAAGTTATGCTAATAAGTTATTCTAATGAGCTCCTGCACCTCTTTTTCTACGAAATGACCCCTGCTTCTGCCTGGGGTTAGAACGCCAGACAATGTGATCTTGGTGAGTTTAGGAGGCTGGGCGATGGATGGCACGTCGGAGTTAGCCACTAGCTGTAAGATCATCCTGGTTTAGGTTGTTGGTTAATATGTGGGGGGAGGGTCCAGTTTGCTGCCCTGGTTCTTACCCTGACCTGCCCCAACATTTCCTGTACTAATGGGGTATTTGCTGGCATCTTTTGTTGATGTGTGTTGTGGGCCAGCCAGATGTGTGTTGTGGGCCAGCCAGGGCTCAGTGAGAGCGAGGACTCCTCAGGAGAAGATGACTCCTCAAACCCTCTGAGTCAGCAGAAGTCGACCAGCAGAGAGATGAGCTGCTGGCTTTCCAGGATTCACAGCCAAGAGCTGGTGCAGAACCACCAACACCCTCCAGCCCTGATTTAACAGGTGAAACTCTGTTGATCATTTTCAGCCCTCCAGTATCACCCACACCCTTAGAGCACTGCAGACGGAGGCAACGAACAGAACTACAGGAGAGACAATGAAGTGCACGCCTCCTGGCATGACCCCAGCTGCTTGAGTAGCTGCAGGATTACTCTCAAGCAGCTGGCTGCAAGCATGACCCTTAAGCACATGGCTATAAAAACCAGCCAAGGGAGGCTGTTAGGAGTGGAAACAACAGACTGAAATCTCTCTGACTCTGTGACCAGTGCATTGGTGCCTGCCTCTACCCTGTGACTCTTCAAACTGTTTCCTGACTTTGCCTTTGTTTTGCTCCTGAGTAACCCTCAGATTCTCAGACCTAACTGTACGGACTGACTCTCAGACTAGACTCCTGGTTCTGAGCTTAACCTTGGACTGGACCTTGACTACATTTCTTCAGTTGGTACTCTTGTCTTGCTCGTTCTGCGCTCTGACAGGGCGCCCAGCATTGCTCACGGCCCGGCTCGTGACAATCTGGCAAGCAACTTCAGCTGGCAACTGCACACTGTTAGAGCTGTGTGAAGTGATGAGAGGGCCTTTTCCCCAGGCTGTGGCTGAGCTTCCTAGCCATAGAAGAGACTCTGTTGGGGCTTCTTTAAATGCTCATTAACAGCTGGTAGCTAAAGCCATTATCAGTGGCCAGCCTTTCCATAGCAGGACAGAAGGAAGGAGAATGAGTCCCCTGCTGTTGGCCTGCTTTTACAAGCCCTTCACGACCTTGAGTTTTTGGGAAAGGAAGATGTGGTGGAAGAAGAAGAGGAGGAGGAGGAGGAGATTGGATTTATACCCCACCCTTCCCTTGGAGTCTCAGAGCGACTTACAAACTCCTTTCCCTTCCCCTCCCCACAACAGAGACCCTGTGAGGTAGGTGGGGCTGAGAGAGCTCTGACCGAAACTGCTCTTTTTCAAGAACAGCTCTTATCAGAACTACGGTTTGCCCAAGGTCACCCAGCCAGGTGCAAGTGGAGGAGTGGGGAATCAAACCCGGTTCTCCCAGATTAGAGTCCGCTCACTTAACCACGACACCAAACTGGTCTTTTGCTTTGGGTTTGCAGATGCTAGTTTAACTGAACAATGTTTGAGTCCAGTGGCACCTTTAAGGCCAACCAAGTTTTATTCTGAGTATAAGCTTTTGTGTACGTGCAGTGCCTCCGTCTGCAAGATCTGAGCAAGGTTGTTCAACAGGACATTTTGGAGGGCAATCATTTATAGAGTCACCATGTGTTGGAAGCAACTTGATGACACTTAACACAAAGAGAGATTTCCGAAATGCACAACATTCTGCATTACAGGTACGGAACAGTTTGCCGTACTATGTTTTTGCCCTCAGGCCTTTAATGACGTTTTCCTCAAGTATTTTCCCTTTATAAAAAAATCTGTGTACAAGCATTTTTTTAAAAACAGAGTTCTGCAACAACACAGCGTGAAAACAATCTGTCTGCTCACCTACCTCCTAGTGGACAGTGATAATAACGCAGAGTCCACCCATTTCAGATAGTCCTAAAAATATAGTCTGTAAAATAGATAGGACTTCTTTTTTAGATTGCCATCAGTCATTTATCTGACATGGACTGATATACTGGCTGGCTTTTAAAACGTATATGCCACCTTTCATTCAAGGCAGCTTACAAAATATAATAAAAGCAAATCTGATATAATTTTAGCACTTTAACCATCAAAACAGGGATTTCATGTCCGTTGCATTGATGACACCGTCTAACCATCTCATCCTTTCCTATCCCCTTCTTCTTTGACCTTCAGTCTTTCCCAGCATCAGGGTCTTCTCCAGTGAGTGCTCCCTTCTCATTGGGTGGCCATAGTATTTGAGCTTCAGCTTCAGGATCTGGCCTTCCAGGGAACAGTCAGGGTTGAACTTCTGAAGGTGGTGGCAGCTAAAACAGGGCCTTCAAAGACTTATGTTTGGGCGGCTCACAGAGAGGATAGCAGTCTAGTTCATTCAGGCCTTTGCATGTCAAAATCAGCACTCTGAATTGGGCCTGGGAACAAACTGGGATCCAATGAAGAAGTACAAGTTAAATGTGCTTAAAACGGCCGGTTCTAGTTAACAACCTGGCTGCTCTTTTCTAGGCCAACTGAAGAGCCTGATTAGTTTTCAGAAACGTAGCCAGAGTTTGACTACAACATGGACAATGTTGGGAAGATCATTCTTCTTTCTTGAGGGATCGCAGCTGGTGTTAACATCAGAACTTGGTAAAAAGCGTCACTCAGAGTTTCAGACCACACCCATCAGCAATGTGTAATCTACCACTAAATTGCAAACCTGATCTGTATGGAGAGGAGTGTGAACAATGTTCCCTCTGAGTTAGTGTGAGTTAGCTCACATTTTTTTAGCCTCCAGCTCACACATTTTTGTCTCAGCTCAGGAAAGAGGGCTCCAGAGCAAACTAATTTATGCAGCAGCCAAATCGCTGGCGCACAACTTTAATGCCAGTAGCTCACAAACCAGAATTTTTGCTCACAAGACTCCTCAGCTTAGAGGGAACATTGAGTGTGACCCTATGCAGAACTGCCTGAATGCTTGGGTAACCTACCAACAGTACCTTTTATCTTGCATGGATTCAATTTATGCCGTTACTGACTGAACATCTGTGCGGGACATCCGCTACATCACCTGAGCTAGATGAACACAGAGATGACTTAGAGTTGGGTATCGCAGGTGTATCAACATCAATTAACAATCAGACCATCGGTCCATCAAAGTCAGTGTTGTCTACTCAGACTGACAGCAGCTCTGCAGGGTCTCAGGGTCTTTCTCATTACCCATCACCAATGTTCCCTCTAAGCTGTGGAGTCTTGGGAGCAAAAATTCTACTTTTTGAGCTACTGATGTTAAAGTTGTGAGCAAGGGATTTGGCTACTGCATAAACTAATTTGCTCTGGACCCATTCTTTCTGAGCTAAGAGAAAAATGTGCGAGCTGCAGGCTAAAAAAACTGTGAGCTAGCTCACACTAACTCAGCTTAGAGGGAACACTGCCCACCACTTGGTCCTTTTAACTGGAGATGCTGGGGATAGAACCCAGGACCTTCTGCATGCAAAGCAGATGCTCTGCCACTGAGCCACGGCCCCCCTCCCCGGGTCCTTACAATGCCACAGCACAGCACCACCTTCCGGAATGTGGACCTGCCATTCCCATGTGTTCATCTACAGTGTTTGTTTTGCACAGGGAAGCTTAGACTTTGAATAAAACTCGGATGGTCTTCAAGGTGCCACCCGACTCAAACTGTATTGTGCTGCTTCTGACCAACACGGCTGCCTACCTGAATCTATTCTATATCAGTCTGAGGTCCCAGGCGAGCAATGTATATAACTAAGAGGCTAGCCATTTACATGCTTACTCGGAAGTAAGTCGCCCAACGTACCAAAGCACACTGGTGCAGTCCTTTTCAAGGCAATAGCCCGCAGGCACGCACCCTAGCCAGGAAAGGGATCGAGCAGCCCACAGAACTCAGCGGGTCTTACTTCCGAGTAGACCCGCGCCACTAGCCGCATTTCCCCCATTAAGGACAGCGCCGAGAGGGGCGGGGGAAGGTGGCAGGAATGTTGCCGGCGGGAGCCAATCAGAGCGACGGAATGACTTTCATTCAGAGACCATCAGCGAGCGCGGGCAAGTCGCCCCAGCGCCTCTGTCCGGCCAATCAGCGCCCTGGGAGGCGTGGTCGCCTTTCCGCTAGGAACCAATCAGGGCTTTCGGAGCCTGAACTTTTGCTACCCTAAACAAGTTGCTACATCCAGAGGGGGGCGTGGCCCAGCCGCGGTCTCCGGCCGCCTTAACTCTTTACGCGCCGGCCGGGTTGCGTTTCCCAACCAACGAGACTGGGGCGGCAAATGGTTGCCAACTCCTTTCCTGGCCCTGGCGCCTGTGCATGGAACACTAACGTTATGTGCCGACATTAGCTACGCGGTCATGCCTAGGAAGAATTCACCAGCTCCACTGGTGCAGGTCACAGCAGCAGAGCCATTCCCGGTTAGGTGGCAACTGTTAAAGGACCCTCTCGCCTAATTGTGTGTGTGCGCGGGGTGTGTGTGACAGGGAGTGGTCTACAAGTCTTTGTTTGAGATAAAGTCATATTCTCATGTTGTAGCGCATGCACTGTAAGAAGAGGCCGCGGTGGGGAGCATCTGCACGTCATGCAGAAGGTCCCAGGTTCAATTTCCGACATCTCTTTTAAAAATTGGATCAGGCAGTAGGTAATGTGAAAGACTTCACCCCGAGACCAGGGAGAGCTGCTGCCAGTCTGAGTAGAGATTTTGATGAACCTGATTCAGTGCAAGACATGTTCATGTGTACATTCATGTACTGTGCACACTAGATTTTTTTTACAAATGTGCATTGGATTGTCTTCTGGTCATGTACAGTGTACACTAGATTTTTCAAATATGTGCATTGAGTTTTTCTCATGTGTTCATGCACAGTGTACACTTGTTGTTGTTCAGTCGCACAGTCGAGTCCGACTCTTCGCGACCCCATGGACAAGATCTCGCCAGGCCCTCCTGTTTTCCGCCGTCCTCTGAAGTTTGCTCAGTTTCATGTTCGTTGCATCTATGACACTGTCTAACCCTCTCATCCTTTGCCGTCCCCATCTTCTTTGACCTTCAATCTTTCCCAGCATCAGGGTCTTCTCCAGTGAGTGCTCCCTTCTCATTTGGTGGCCAAAGTATTTGAGCTTCAGTTTCATTATCTGGCCTTCCAGGGAACAGTCAGGGTGGATTTCTTTTAGGATTGACTGATTTGATCTTCTTGCAGTCCAAGGGACTGTACACTAATGTACACTAGATGTTTTTGGTGTAGTGGTTAAGTGCGAGGACTCTAATCTGGGAGAACCGGGTTTGATTCCCCACTCCTCCACTTGCACCTGCTGGGTGGCCTTGGGTCATTCACAAGCTCTGGCACAGCTGTCCTTGAAAAAGAGCAGTTTGTGTCAGAGTTCTCTCAGCCCCACCCACCTCACAGGGTGTCTGTTGTGGGGAGGGGAAGGGAGAGGAGTTTCTAAGCCGCTCTGAGACTCCAAGTGAAGGGCGGGGTATAAATCCAATCTCTTCTTCTTCTTCTTCTTCTTCTTCTAAAAATGGGCCTTGAGTTTTTCTCATGTATTCATGTACAGTGTACACCAGATGTTTTTTTAAAAATGCGCATTGAGTTTTTCTCATGCGTTCATGTACTGTGTACACTAGATGTTTTAATGTGCTTTGAGCTTTTCTCGTGTGTTCATGCACAGTGTACACTAGATTTTTTTTTTAATGCACTTTGAGTTTTTCTCATGTTACACTTCTGGAACTAACAGCTGAACCTGGGATGCAAACCCCACATTTATTCCAGTCCTGGTCCCTGGTTTCCCAACATGATTTACTCAGATCCAAGAGAGCCAGTGTGGCGTAGTGATTAATAGTGTAGGACTTGTTTCTGGGAGACCCAGGTTTCGAATCTCCATTCATGCCATGGATGCTTGCTGGGTGACCTTGGGCCAATCACACTTTCTCAGCCTAACCTACCTCACAGGGCTGTTGTGAGGATAAAATAGAAGAGAGAAGAATGATGTAAGCCCTGTTGGGGAGGAAGGTGGGCTGTAAATGAATTAAATAAAGTAACAGAACCAGGTTTGAGTCCAGTGGCACCTTTAAAGACCAACAAAGTTTTATTCACAGTATAAGCTTTTGTGTGCAAGCACACTTCCTCTAGTACCTTAAATAAAATAAGACTAGGGTTGTTGTTTTTTTCAAGGTGTGCCATCAAAAGCAGGGGTCATCTCACGTTCACATGCAAGTTACAGTTACATCCAGTAACAAAAATATTTGCGTAGGAACAGCAGCGTTTTAAGGGAGGTGTCTTACATTCAGGGTTGTCCTCTTTTTTGTATAAATACAATATGCTGGAAGCAAGAATGTAAGAATGGGTGAATGGATGAATAAGAACATAAGAACATAAGGGAAGCCAATGTTGGATCAGGCCAATGGCCCATCCAGTCCAACACTCTGAGTCACACAGGGGCCAGAAATACCAGGTGCCATCGGGAGGTCCAGCAGTGGGGCCAGGACACTAGAAGCCCTCCCACTGTTGCCCCCCCCCCAAGCACCAAGAAGACAGAGCATCCCTTGCCCCAGACTGAGGGTTCCTATAAGAATGCAGATAGTTTTACCATTTCTCACAGAGGACTACCCAACAATTTACACCTGGTTGTCAAGTCTGGCACCAAAAAGTTACACCTGATCTTCTTTAGTCTAAAGTCAACCTATGAAAAAGGCAGGAAAAACAAACTTAATAAATTCCTTACATAAACATCATTCAGTCTTTAATCTTACATATCTTGTTGTTAATATGTATAGCTATTGATGTAAAAAACCTGAACCAATAGTAAATTGAAACTCAAAGAAGTAAGAGACCAAATCTAAGAGAATTATAAGTGGGCTCTTTAGACTGTATTAAGAACTCTCAGTAGGGTTGCCAACTATATGGAGAGAAAAATGTCCTATCCCTTTAATAGATGCTTAATGAAATGTGATTCACCAGGTGGTGTTACTTACCTCCATGCTATGAAAATTTCAGCCGCCCATTTCCAAACATTAAGCCTCTGTTCAAAGTTCAGATTGAATGATGTTTATTTGCGGTCAAGGACCATTTATCAAAATATACAAATTCGTTAAAATACAAACAAATTAGCTTTCTGCCCAGAAATATTTTGACATATTTAGACATATAACCTTAAAATCATTAAAATGTTAAAAGGAGAAGAGTTTAACAGTAATTATAAAATGTCTAAAACTAAACTAATTAAGAGTCTTGCAAAAGGTAAGGGACTGTTATACTTGATCTACTTCTTATTGTGGAATTTTACCAGTTGCAAGCAGAATTTTGCTATTTGTTTGGAAATTTGCTAATTTTCCTGTACTAGGCTTCCCACGTCCCCCTGGGAGGCGGGGAAACCCCCGCCCCAGAGGCCCGTTCCCCGCCCCCCGCCGGCAGATCGGGCCCGGGGGGGGGGGGAACCCCACCCCAGCGTGTGCATCATCAGGAAGTGATGTTATGACGCCGGGCACGCTGGGGGCGGGGCCACGGTCATCCGAGGGAAAACTCTCAAAGTTTGAGTCCAGAGGCACCTTTAAGACCAACAAAGTTTAATTCGGGGTAGACGCTTTTGTGCGCAAGCACACTTTGGGGAAGTGCATGTACGTGAAAGCTTATAGCTGGAATAAAATTTTGTTGGTCTTAAAGGTAGCTGACTTTGTGCTGCTACTGTAAGCACGTTCCCCAATGGGTTTTTTCTGGCCTATGCTGTTTGGGTCTGGTGGAAGAAACGAGCATAAGAACATATGAGAAGCCCTTGTTGGATCAGACCAGTGGCCCATCCAGTCCAACACTGTGTGTCACACAGTGGCCAGAAATACCAGGGGCCATCAGGAGGCCCAGCAGTGGGGCCAGGACACTAGGAGCCCTCCCACTGTTGCCCCCCCCCCAGCACCAATATAGAGCATCACTTGCCCCAACCTGTGAGTTCCTATAGGAATACAAGGGAAGCCAATGTTGGATCAGGCCAAAGGCCCATCCAGTCCAACACTCTGTGTCACACAGTGGCCAAAAATACCAGGTGCCATCAGGAGGTCCAGCAGTGGGGCCAGGACACTAGAAGCCCTCCCACTGTTGCCTCCCCCCAGCACCAAGAAGACAGAGCATCACCTGCCCCAACCTGTGAGTTCCTATCTATACCTTGTGGCTAATAGCCACTGATGGACCTCTGCTCCATATGTTTATCCAGTTCCCACTTGAAGCCACCCATGCTTGTAGCCGCCGCCACCTCCTGTGGCAGTGAATTCCATGCGTTAATCAACATGTGTTGATTAATAATCATGTGTTAAGCAACACTATAGCTTAATACCAGCACTATTGGACATTATTTAAGATCCAGTGGTACAAAAGAAATGTGACCTGGGAACAGTGGAGGGTTGGGCTTGCAGGCTGAATCGACCCCTAAAACAAAGAGCCAGTTTGGTGTAGTGGTTAAGTGCGCAGATTCTAATCCGGGAGAACCGGGTTTGATTCCCCACTCCTCCACTTGCACCTGCTGATGTGACCTTGGGTCAGTCACAAGCTGTGGCACAGCGGTCCTTGAAAAAGAGCAGTTTGTGTCAGAGCTCTCTCAGCCCCCCCCACCTCCCAGGGTGTCTGTTGTGGGGAGGGGAAGGGAAAGGAGTTTGTAAGCCGCTCTGAGACACCTTTGGGTAGTGAAGGGCAGG
>NW_015174295.1:430875-435752 GCF_001447785.1 Gekko japonicus
CCACTGAGCCACAGCCCATCTCTACAGCTCTCCAGGGTCTCAGGCTGAGGTCTTTCACATCACTTACCGCCTGGTCCTTTTAACTGGACATGCCGGGGATTGAACCTGGAACCTTCTGCATGCCAAGCAGAGGCTCTATCTCTGAGCCAGAGCCCCTCTTTACAGCTCTCCAAGGTTTCAGGTGGCGGTCTTTCTCATCACCTCCTGCTTGGTCCTTTTAACTGGAGATGCCGGGGATTGAACCTGGGACTTTCTGCATGCCAAGCAGAGGCTCTGCCACTGAGGCACAGCCCCTCTTTACAGCTCTCCAGGGTCTCAGGCTGAGGTTTTCCCATCACCTACCGCCTGGTCCTTTTAACTGGACATGCTGGGGATTGAACCTGGGACCTTCTGCATGCCAAGCAGAGGCTCTACCTCTGAGCCACAGTCCCTCTTTACAGCTCTCCAAGGTTTTAGGTGGAGGTCTTTCTCATCACCTCCTGCTTGGTCCTTTTAACTGGACATGCTGGGGATTGAACCTGGGACCTTCTGCATGCCAAGCAGAGGCTCTACCTCTGAGCCACAGTCCCTCTTTACAGCTCTCCAGGGTCTCAGGCTGAGGTCTTTCCCATCGCCTACTGCCTGGTCCTTTTAACTGAAGATGCCGGGGATTGAACCTGCGACCTTCGGCATGCCAAGCTGAGGCTCTTCCACTGAGCCACAGCCCCTCTTGACAGCTCTCCGGGGTCTCAGGCTGAGGTCTTTCCCATCGCCTACTGCCTGGTCCTTTTAACTGAAGATGCCGGGGATTGAACCTGCGACCTTCGGCATGCCAAGCTGAGGCTCTTCCACTGAGCCACAGCCCATCTCTACAGCTCTCCAGGGTCCCAGATAAAAGTCTTTGCCATCACCTCCTGCCTGGTCCTTTTAAACTGGAGATGCCGGTGATTGAACCTGGGACCTTCTGCATGCCAAGCAGAGGCTCTGCCACTGAGCCACGGCCCCTCCCCTGTAAAATATCACAACTTGAACACACATGAAGCTGCCTTTTACAGAATCGGACAATCAAGGTCAGTGTGGCCTGCTCAGACAGGATGTGGCTCTCCAGGGTCTCAGGCGGAGATCTCTCACGTCACCCACTGCTTGATCCTTTTATGCTGGGGATTGAAGCCGGGACCTTCTGCATGCCAAGCAGATGCTGTGCCGCTGAGCCCCGGCAAGCAAACTTCTGCAGGGGCAGCTCAGAGACTGATGGGCCCTTTTAACTCCCAGGCCTGCTCCCAAAGTGGAATAAAGTATGTCAGCCAGTCCCAGAATTCTCTTCTGTTCCAACTTCTGGGAAGGAAGGAGTCCATCTCTCAGGACAGACAGGCACCTTGCGAAGGGCTGGCGGGGTGGGGGGTGGGGGGACCACATGCAGAATGGGCCAAGCCAGTGTCATGGCTGAGGGGGTAGTTGTGTCCAGCGTTCCCTCTAAGCTGAGTGAGTGTGAGCTGGCTCACAGTTTTTTAGCCACCAGCTCACCCATTTTTGTCTCGGCTCAGGAAGGATCCCCGCCAGAGCAAAGTGATTCATGCAGCAGCCAAATCGCTGGCTTACAACCTTAAGGCCAGTAGCTCACAAAGTGGAATATTTGCTCACAGGACTCCACGGCTTAGAGGGAGCCTTGGCTGTGTCCATCTGTTGCAGCCAAACAAAGGAGAAGTTTAGCGGCACCTTAAAGATCCCAGATCACCGCAGACTGTGACTGCAGCCTTGAAATTAAAAGACGCCTGCTCCTTGGGAGGAAAGCGATGGTGAACCTAAACAGCAGGATAAAAAGTAGAGACATCACCCTGCCAACAAAAGTCTGCATGGTCAAAGCAATGGTATTCCCAATAGTCCTGTATGGCTGCAAGAGTTGGACTATAAGGAAGGCCGAGCGCCGAAGAACAGATTCTTTTGAAGAGTCTGGAGAAGACTCTTGAGAGTCCCTTGGACTGCAAGGAGATCAAATCAGTCAATCCTAAAAGAAATCCACCCTGACTGTTCCCTGGAAGGCCAGATAATGAAGCTGAAGCTCAAATACTTTGGCCACCCAATGAGAAGGGAGCACTTCCTGGAGAAGACCCTGATGCTGGGAAAGATTGAAGGTCAAAGAAGACGGGGATGGCAAAGGATGAGATGGTTAGACAGTGTCATAGTTGCAAGGGACATGAAGTTGAGCAAACTTCAGAGGATGGCGGAAGACAGGAGGGCCTGGCGTGATCTGGTCCATGGGGTCGCAAAGAGTCGGACTCGACTGTGCGACTGGACAACAAAAGACCAGCAATGTTTGCGAGTCAGAGACCACCCGTTCAGGTAGGTGGGCAGGAAATGGTTTTCGGAATTCATGTAGGGAGTGTTACAGAAGGGGGCGAAGGAGGAGCTTGAGACAGGGAGAGATTTGGTGTTTTTTAAATCTTTCAAAGACAGACTCTCATCTGGGGCATTGGGAGGGGAATGCCTGTTTACTCCCCGGGTGAATTCCACAACGTGGACGGTTGGCCTAAATGGTTGTTAAGGGTTTCTATAGACTCGGCCTCTGCGCCTCTGCATAAACCCCGGGACATTAACTTTATGTTTTCCTGACATTTTCGTCTCCATTTCTGTTTCTGCGTGTCCTAAAACTGCCCCCCAGAAGTTTCCAGACTGATGGAATCCAGGCGGTGCTGCCTTTCGAAGACCTGGTCTCAATCCCCACGGCCAGCTCCGTTCTGTAGGCTGGCCATGTGAACGGTGAGAACCCAGGCCTCCCTCGCAGGGTGCTCATGCGGGGAAGCCGATTGAGCCGCCGCTTGTGGCATAATCCACTGGAGGTCCCCGGCACTCTTTTGCCAAGGTGCTCGGGTCCTCGTGATCGGCCTCCTCAGGTGCAGAGGAGACGGGGAGACCTGAATTCCACCTCTTTCTCTGACTCAGTACCCTGCCCTGCAGCAGCACCCAAGTCCACATGGTAGTCCATACGTATAGGCAGAGGATGAGCAGCAAATTAGCTTACAGCTTAATACAGATGTTTAACAGATGCTGTATGCTAAAAGTAATTTAAAAAATAGCTGTTGCAGATTTTCCGGGTTGTATGGCCGTGGTCTTGGCATACCTTTATCCTACAAGATAATGACTCAGCCCTACCCCACCTTCCGGAGTAGATATAAATTACCTGCCTACCATTTTTCTTCTCACCTTGACACAGAGAGAGCACTCCATCTTTCTGTGTTCTACCACTGAGGAGGCCAGTCACAGCTACTGGCGAAATGTCAGGTCCTACAGTGCCAAGACCACGGCTATACAACCCGGAAAATCTGCAACAGCTAATGAACTCCGGCCATGAAAGCCTTTGACAACAAATTTTAAAAATTATCTGTATCTGAAGAAGTGTGCATGCACACAAAAGCTTACACCCAGAATTAAACGTTGTTGGTCTTAAAGGTTTGCGTGCACATGGACACAGACACAAACAAGATTATTCCCAGAATTAAGCATTGTCGGTCTTTAAAGGTGCCACTGGACTCAAACTTTGTCCAAAATCTCACAGAGAGAGAGACACAACCCACCAAGCACCCAGTTCTCAGGACGTGCCAACCAATGCTCCCTCTAAGCTGTGGAGTCTTGTGAGCGGAAATTCTACTCTGTGAGCTCCTGGCAATAAAGTTGTGAGCCAGCGATTTGGCTGCGACATAACTTTGTTTGCTCTGGAGCCCTCCTCCCGGGGCTGAGACAAAAAGGTGTGAGCCGGAGGCTAAAAAACGGTGAGCAGGCTCACACTAACTCAGCTTAGAGGGAACACTGGACTGCCAACGTATAGTGCGAGGACTCCCCAAACGCGGGCCTCCAGGCAATGCCTTCCCCAGCCTCTGGGAAGGAGGGCTGCCAACCTCCAGGTGAGGCCTGGCAGTCACCGAACTGGTCTAAAGTTTGGTGTAGTGGTTAAGTGCGCGGACTCTAATCTGGGAGAACTGGGTTTGATTCCCCACTTCTCCACTTGTACCTGCTGGATGACCTTGGGCAAGCCGTAGTTCTGATCAGAGCTGTTCTTGGAAAAAGAGCAGTCCTCGCGAGAGCTCTCTCAGCCCCACCTGCCTCCCAGGGTGTCTGTTGTGGGGAGGGGAAGGGAAAGGAGTTTGTGAGCCGCTCTGAGACACCTTTGGGTAGTGAAGGGCGGGGTATAAATCCAATCTCTTCTTCTTCTTCTACAGACCGCCGAGATCGGCTCCCCTGGAGGGAAGGGCTTGCACCGGAGGGCGCGGCGCCCCCTCCCCCGGACATCCCGGAATCTCCCGCCCGGGAGTTGCCACCCCGGCGCCCGCCCTCCCCCGCCGCCCGGCTCCCCCTCCTTCTGTTCGATCCCTCCTTCTCCTTCGGGCTGGAGGGAGGGCGGCGCTTGGCCTCCCCGCGTCCCGAAACCCGAGCCCTTGTTTGCGCAACGCGCGGAGCGGCAGCCGAGCGCCGCCAAAGTGTCTAGACTGGCACATGATGGGCGGGAGCCAATGACTCCGGCGCTCTCCTCGGGGGCCCTGCGGGCGGGCGGCAGGCAGGAGGCGGCGGCGGCGGCGGGGAAGGAGGAGAAGCAGCAGCGGCGGCGGCGGCAGCGGCAGCGGGAGCAGCAGCAGCAGCGGGAGCACAAAAAGCGGGCCGAGCGGGCGAGCCCGGCGGGGGCGGACCTCCTTTCCCTCCTCCTCCTCCTCCTCCTCCTCCCCAGCAGCAGCAGCAGCAGCAGCCCCGCGCCGGGGGACGCCCGCCATGCCGCCCCCCTCACGGCAGCACCGGCAGCCCCCCCGCGCCGGGGGCCCCCCGCCATGCCGCCCCCCTCGACGGCGCCCGTGCGCCGCGCCGGCCCCTCACTGGGGAGCTTGGCCGGCGGGGGTCCAGCGGGCGCGGGA
>NW_015174295.1:436834-447180 GCF_001447785.1 Gekko japonicus
TCTAGTGGGGCTCAAATCCTGGGGCGGGTTCCAGAGGAAGAGTCTGGGGTAGCCCCCTGGTAAATGCTAGTAATTGTTTTCAGATGGGTAGATCTGTTGGTGTGCATTAGGAGAGTTGAGTTCCAGCCCAGTAGCCCCTTAGAAGCCAGCAAGCTTTTGGGGGTATCAGTTTCTGAGAGCCAAAGTATCTGGATTCTGGAAAGTGTATGCCCCGGGAATTTTGCCAGTCTGTCCGGCTCAAATCTTACTCTTGTACTGAGGCGGTGAGATTAATAAGGGAAGATGCTGACGGAGTTGGTCCCCTGATCGGCATACGAGGACCGACTGCCTCCTTGGCACCAAGTCAGTCCCCAAACCTGTCTTCTGGCACTGGATCTGAGGTTTAGAGGGTGTGACGTCACAGTAAACTGGTTGGGGAAGAGCATAGTAGGCCGTGTGCATTATGGGATGACGGCGCATGGTTTGCATGCCCGAGGTTGCAGCTTCCGGGACATCTGGAACCCCGGTCCCCCTCCAGGCCAGTGTGGCTGCAGATCCTGGAGGTTTTTTGCCCTCCTCTGGGCATTGGAACAGGGGTCACTGAGGGTGTGGAGAGGGAGGTATTTGTGGATTTCCTGCATTGTGCAGGGGGTTGGACTAGATGACCCCAGAGGTCCCTTCCAACTCTGTGATTCCACTGATGGTTCGCCGCTTCCTTGTCTCGTCTCTTTATGCCGGGAATGTTGGTCTAAACTTATGTTCGCCCCCGCATGCAGGGATTGGTGTCGTTTTCAGGCCGCAACCGGGGTGGTTGTTTTGGAGTGAAGAGAACCTGCTTGCGCAGCTACCCACAAGGCGGTGGGGGCAGCCCCCCCCCCCCCCGCAACCCTTTTGAATTGCTTTTGAATTGCGGAATGAGCACCACGAGGTGGCGGGTTGCAATATTTGAGGAGCATTCGCACAAGTCGATGCAACTGCAAGCCATGCGGCAACTGAGAAATGCTTGACCGTTGCATCTAGGGAGGACTTGACTGTGAAACCCAAAACACGGTGGACCAAACCGGGCATTGCCTCCGGCATGCGAAAGCCGATGCCAGATGTTCAGCTGCCAAGGGCAGGCTTGCAGAGCGACTGCAAACTTGTGGGGCTGTGGCCAATGCTCCCACTAAGCTGTGGAGTCTTGTGAGCAAAAATTCTTCTTTGTGAGCTACTGGCATTAAAGCCGTGAGCGAGCCATGTGGCTGCTGCATCAATCGGTTTGCTCTGGAGCCCTCCTCCCTGAGCTAAGACAACAATCTGTGAGCCGGAGGCTAGAAAACTGTGAACTAGCTCACACTAATTCAGCTTAGAGGGATCACTGGCTGTGATCATTGCAGGCCAAACGCACCAGCGAGAACTTCCTTTGCGGTCCAGGCGTGGATCTGAATCAGTCAGTGACGGGGCTTCGTTGTCGGCCATCCAGCTTCGTGTGATCTAGCTGGAGATGCCAGGGACTGAACATGCTGCGTGCCAAGCAGATGCTCTACCACTGGGCCAAGGTCCCTCCCGGAATATTTCCCAGTATTCTTCATGAATACATACCCCAGTGAGTTGAACGGTGTAACCCTGCTTACGGGTTGTAGTGGCAGTCAGCGGTAAGGATACTGGGGGGACCACGAGGACGCATGACTGGGAATGTGAGAATCTTCTGCATGTGTGTGCACCCCCCCCCCAAATGTGCCTGGGAAAGAAAGTTCCACTGAAGTCCGTGTGATAGAAAAACTGAGCAAGGAGTTTGGTGGCACCCTAAGGACGAACCAAACTCAGTGCAAAGTTTGAGTCGGCACCTTTAAGACCAAGAAAGTTTAATTCTGGGTATAAGCTTTCGTGTGCACGAAAGCTTATGCTCAGAATTAAACTTTCTCGGTCTTAAAGGTGCCACTGGACTCAAACTTCGTTGCATCGCTTCGGACCAACACAGCGACCCACCTGACTCTAAAGTCAGTGCAGTTTATTTCCAAGTCAAGGTATTTAAGGTCAGGTTGTTCAATGCGGCCATAAGAACACAAGAGAAGCCAATGTTGGATCAGGCCAATGGCCCACCCAGTCCAACACTTTGTCACACAGTGGCCAGAAATACCAGGGGCCATCAGGAGGTCCAGCAGTGGGGCCAGGACACTAGAAGCCCTCCCACTGTTGCTCCCCCCCCCCAAGCACCAAGAAGACAGAGCATCCCTTGCCCCAGACTGAGAGTTCCTATCTGTACCTTGTGGCTAATAGCCACTGATGGACTTCGGCTCCATGTGCTCATCTAATTCCCTAATTTTGTGCCGTCCCCTGCTTTTGTATTTCCTCTAGGACCCTGGTCAGCTACCAGTTGGGCCCCTTTGGGAAATGGGGTAAGAGGTGAAAGGAACGAAATGCCATCCCTCTGTCCTCCCAGTCTGGTTTTGGGGAGAGGGGGGGAAGCGTGACCCTCCACTCCTGGCTAGTCCTGTGGCTGCAGTCACCACTCTATTCCCCATTTTTGCCTCCCAAGTTGGCAGCTGGTGGCACCAACTCGGGCTTCCCGTGGTAGCTGGGCAGATTTTGCCGAGGGGCCTCTAGTGGCCGACCCACAGTCTAGGACACGCATAGATCTTGGAGACTGCCGGAGGTACCCTGGAGCGCCAGAGCCGAGCGGAAGGTGTGGAGCTCGTTCAAGATCTACCAGCCAGAGAGGCCCGGAGGAGAGCGAAACTGGCAGAGGGGGAGACCCACCTTTGCTCCTGTTTCCATTCCTCCTCCTCTTGGAATAGATCGCAGCTTCAATTAGGGAAAGCTGCTGGGGTCTCTTTATACACGCAGTGTTCTCTTGCCAGTTTGGTGTCGTGGTGAAGTGCATGGACTCTAATCTGGGAGAACTGGGTTTGATTCCCCACTCCTTCACTTGCACCTGCTGGATGACCTTTGGCAAGCCGTAGTTCTGATCAGAGCTGTCCTTGAAAAAGAGCAGTGTTTGTCAAGAGCTCTCTCAGCCCCACCTACCTCACAGGGTGCCTGTTGCGGGGAGGGGAAGGGAAAGGAGTTTGTAAGCCGCTCTGAGACTCCTTTGGGTAGTGAAGGGCGGCGTATAAATCCAATCTCTTCTTCTTCTCCTTCTACCTCACAGGGTGTCTGTTGCAGGGAGGGGAAGGGAAAGGAGTTTGTAAGCCGCTCTGAGACTCCTTTGGGTAGTGAAGGGCGATCTCTTCTTCTCCTTCTACCTCACAGGGTGCCTGTTGCGGGGAGGGGAAGGGAAAGGAGTCTGTAAGCCGCTCTGGGACTCCTTTGGGTAGTGAAAGGCGGCGTATAAATCCAATCTCTTCTTCTTCTCCTCCTACCTCACAGGGTGTCTGTTGCGGGGAGGGGAAGGGAAAGGAGTTTGTAAGCCGCTCTGGGACTCCTTTGGGTAGTGAAGGGCGGCATATAAATCCAATCTCTTCTCCTCCTCCTCCTCCTCTTGCGCAGCGTTCGATCTATGCGTGCATAAGCGCACCCGTGGATTGTTGGGATCTGCTTTCAAATTTGAAAAGAGCTTCGCTTCGTTCTACCCTTTCTGCAGGCTTGCACAACGGTGGTTGCGTAGGTGTGATGCAGGCAGGGTGTCCTCCGTTTGCCTGGCCCGACTGAAATTTGGCAGAAGATGCTTTTGAAGCTAGTGCTGGGTTCGTGCAGTGAAGCGCACTGTGCATGGGCCCTACTGGGGGGGGGGGAAGAGAAACCATCTCATTTGAACTCTTTCCTTGATGTTTGGTGGTGCCTCCTCATTTGCGCCTGCGCGTCACCGGAGCGTGATGAGCATCCGTGGGTGAACCAGGGTGGACTCTGGACCTGCTCCGAGGAGGGCGGCAGGCCGTTCACGTTTCAAGGGCCGCCAGGTAAAACGCTGGGTGTTCGGCCATGTTTGTTATGTATTTGTTAGCGATTAGATTTGTATTAATGGAAAGCTGTTGGCAGTCTCCAGGGGGGGGGGGGGGGGGGGAAAAAAACACGTCGGCCTTTGTGGACTCCAGACCAGGGGTGGGTTGCAAGGTGGAGTGTTCCCCTGTGGGGTGAGATTCCTTCTGTGTAGGAAGCTGATGTTTGTGCATGTGGGGAGGGGAGAGACTTGCCTTTCCTTTCTTCTCTAGCTCCCCTATGTTGCCCCCTTCTCCTGGGCAAGAACTGGGACTCTTAATGGCTGTTTTGTAAAGCACCTGACACAAAGAGTGACTGTCGCAAAATAGATTCAGGTGCGCAGCCCTGTGGGTCCGGAGCAGCGGAACAAAATTTCAGTTCAGTGGCACTTTTGTTGGTCTTAAAAGATGCCACTGGACTCCAGTGGACAGAAATCCCGTGGAGTCTCCAGAGGTTGCCACTCATGACTTGCAAACTTCCAGACTTATTTTCCAGAGCCATCTGGCTTCTACGGCTCGTCTTGTTGTTTTGAAGGAAGAGTGTGAGTCCTGGGTTTCAGGATTTGCACCCGGGACCCGCACACGCGCTTCCGGCTGGCACGAACACCGATGGCCAACATGGAGCCCCAGGGTGGCGGCGAGTGGGTTGCAGGAGGAAACTGGTGTGGTGGTTAGTTTTCCCTGGACGATAGAAAACTGTAGAGTCTCCTTCTGTGGGTGAACTCTTTTGAAGCCACATCAGAGCAGATGGGAAAATGTCAGAGATCAGGGGATATTTTTATCCAGCTCCGTAGAGATACCTGTCGTTTCTCCCCCGGTGCTTTGATTTCAAAGGTGTTTTCAGTTGTAGCGTTGATGGCCGAAGGAACAACTGCTTTTTAGCCGTGAAGTGGCTATCTGGAGAGGGAACCGAGCCCTGGTTTAAGTCAATAAAGAAGGAGGCCAAAGTCCAGGGAAGATGCTTGGTTGGGTTTTGAGACGCTAGGCCCCAGTTTTGACCCTGCGTCACTCAAGTGAAGGATAGTTTTTCCCACTGGCCTCCTGTTCTGCTTGAAGTCGGCTGCAGTCCAATGCTCCCTCTAAGCTGTGGAGTCTTGTGAGCAAAAGTACTTCTTCACCCAAAGAGTGATGAACACATGGAATTCACTGCCACAGGAAGTGGTGGCGGCTACAGGCATGGACGGCTTCAAGCGGAAATTAGATAAGCATATGGAGCAGAGGACCATCAGCTATTAGCCACAAGGTATAGCTAGGGGCTCTGGCGCAAGTGATGCTCTGTCATCTTGGTGCTTGGGGGGGGGGGTCAACAGTGGGAGGGCTTCTAATGTCCTGGCCCCACTGGTGGACCTCCTGATGGCACTGGTATTTCTGGCCACTGT
This sequence comes from Gekko japonicus, assembly GCF_001447785.1. Taxonomy (NCBI): domain Eukaryota; kingdom Metazoa; phylum Chordata; class Lepidosauria; order Squamata; family Gekkonidae; genus Gekko; species Gekko japonicus. Next base: position 442,089 of record NW_015174295.1, read on the forward strand.
GTGACACGGACTGGATGGGCCTTTGGCCTGATCCAACATTGGCGTCTCTTATGTTCTTAAAAATTCTACTCTGTGAGCTGCTGGCATTAAAGTTGTGAGCAAGAGATTTGGCTGCTGCATGAATCAGTTTGCTCTGGAGCCCTCCTTCCCGAGTGAAGACAAAAATGTGTGAGCCGGAGGCTAAAAAACTGTGAGCTAGCTCACACTAACTCAGCTTAGAGGGAACCCTGCCCAAGTCCCCCTCTTGACTTTCCTGCAGCCACAATCTAAGAGGAAACATGGAAGTTTGGAAGAGTTTGGTTGAGAAACGTCGAAACCCAGTGAGCTCTGGCCATCCGTTGGTTAATTTTTGCTGTCGTGATGGGAGAGGGGAAGGAGAAGAAAAGGCAGCGTTCTGTTGGTGGGGGGGGCTCCCCCGCTGGTATGCTGGCAACCCCCTCTGGTAATGGGATCCGCAGGGTGCCGGGAAAAGGGGATAAGATTACACCAGTGTTCCCTCTAAGCTGAGTTGGTGTGAGCCAGCTCAGTTTTTTAGCCTCCGGCTCACACATTTTTGTCTTTGCTCAGGAAGGAGGGCTCCAGAGCAAACTAATTCATGCAGCAGCCAGATCGCTCGCTCACAACTTCAATGCCAGCAGCTCACCAAGTAGATTTTTTTGCTCACAAGACCCCACAGCTTAGAGGGAGCGTCGAATTACACCCCGTTCTCAAAGCCCTGCCTGCGTGTGAATTAATCCCAAATCAAGCCCTGCTCCTCCTTGTGTTCTCTTTCAGCCCTGAGATCCCTAAACTTGCCGGGAGAGCCGCCTCCTTTTACCCCCTTGGTGTGGGTTGCCTGGCTCCAGGAGGCGGCCCTGGGCATTTTTGGAAAGAGTTCAGGAGGAGTTTGGCAGCAGGGACGGAGAAAGGGTACGCGCCTCAAGGGGACGCCAGGCTTCCCTTTGGACCAACCCCCCCAACGGCGTGACTCGCCCCCATTTCTGCCTGCATTTTGGGAATAGCTGGCGCTTGCTGGAGCGTGCAAAGAAGAGAGAACCCTCCCTCGCCGGTGGAGAAGGGAGAACCAGAGAGGCGCGGCCGCGGGAACTCTTTCCTCCCCTCCCAGGACAAGCACTTTCCTTGTTGTTGTTGTTTGTGGAATGAGCTCTTGGAAGGAAAATCCGGAATGTGACTTTTATTCCCCCCCCTTTTCCGCTTTGAGTTCAGGAGCAAAACGTCCCAAAGGGGGGCTTGGATTCCAAAGAAGAGTATTTGGCGGTGGGTGGTGAACCATGCAAAAGGCACTCTCCTCCCCGGGAGAGGACTGGCAGGCGCTGCCCGATCTGATTATGTTTCCGTGCACACCAGTGTTCCCTCTGAGCTGAGTTAGTGCGAGCTAGCTCACAGGTTTTTAGCCTCCGGCTCACAGTTTTTTGTCTCAGCTCAGGAGGGAGGGCTCGGGAGCAAACTGATTTGTGCAGCAGCCGAATCTCTCGGCACACAACTTTAATGCCGGCAGCTCACGAAGTGGAATTTTTTGCTCACAAGCCTCCACAGCTTAGGGGGAGCATTGGTGTGCACATGCTTTTTTGGCGGGGGGACGACGACCCACTCCCCAGGAAATAGGCCAGAAGTTGCAGTCTCAACGCGATGTGGTCTTTCAAGCCACATCTATTGCGCTGTAACCAAACCGGTAAAATCGCTACGAATTCAGTTTATGCCAGAGGAGACGCAACTTTTGGGGGAGGGAGGAGGGGGGGAAGGAAGAGAGGTCTATGAAATAACTGGTTTCTTGAAGATGAAGAATATGGGAATTAGAGAGAGTCACACACACACACACACTCAAAAATCCCTTTTCTTTTGGGCCTAGCATTATCCCCTTTCAACTGAGATCAGTTCCGTGTCCTGCTTAAAAAGCCCCCCTCCGCCTTTCCCCCCTCTTTCCTTAGGAGGTTCCCCTCTCTCTCTGTCTCTCTCTCTCTCTATTTCGGTGAAGAAGTGGTGATAATATGCAGTTTGCGTTTTGCTGGCGCCAGACTGACTACCAGGGAAGCCGGCCTGCCTCCCTTAAAGCCGCAGCGCCTCTTTTCGGACTTCTTTTCCAGTCGCCCGGTGGGATTCTCCTGCCTGTCGTCGTTTTTGCGTTTAAAGAGAAAAAAAAATAAAATCAAAAGCAGCAAAACCAGTCCATCTCCTCAACCGTTCCTTTCCAGAAGGGACAGCTAGGTAGCCGATCCTCGGTATCCGACTTCACAGGAGTTCCCCCCCCCCATCCCCGAACTCTGAAATCGAGACGGAGATGGAAAAATGAAAAGTCCAAGGTTTTCTTTGGACACGGAACCTCCTGGATCTCATTAGCTTGGCGTGGGAAGGGGGAGCAATTTGCCCCCCCACCCCACCATTCTTTTTGTGTGTGTAATTACAAGGAACAAATCCGCTAATGACCCCCTCCCTTTCTTTTTGGCAAGAGAGTTTTCTTTTAAGTGTATTTGTTTTGCAATTCCAATTCCTCCTGTTTTGCTTCAAATTCATTTGCTTTGTGTCTTTCCTACAGGGAGTGAGTGAATTCTCTCTCCCCCCACCCCCCAATATTACTGGAACACCAAGTACCGCGTTCCTTGTAGCGAATGCGCACAAGCTTGTGTGGAACGGGCCTTGATGTAGCCACCTCCAAGGGTGCAGAGCTTTCCAAAAACATGACAGCACGCTCGGGGAATGTTTCTGCTACAGAACGAAACCGGGTTGACTCTACAGACACAAGGCAGTTTGACTGTATCGGCTCTCCAGAGAGCCCTGGAATGTGGAGGTCTTTAAAATTGACTAAAGGCCTTGGAAATGAGAAGTTCTAGGTGCCCCCTTTGAACTACAATTCCCAAGTTTCCTTGGGGCCAGAAGAATGAAGGGTAATGGAGAATGAATGAAGGAAGCCATGCAGCATCTTCTGCCACCTGGTTTCCACCTGATATAGAGTATCTAGCATACCATCCAAATTACCCAGTTCGTGGGAGACAGGGAGGGAGCGAAGGAAGGAAGGAAGTAACTCTCAGTCTGGGGCAAGGGATGCTCTGAATTCTTGGTGTTTGGGGGGGGGGACAACAGTGGGAGGGCTTCTAGTGTCCTCTGGCCCCACTGCTGGACCTCCTGATGGCACCTGGTATTTTTGGCCACTGTGTGACACAGAGTGTTGGACTGGATGGGCCACTGGCCTGATCCAACATTGGCTTCTCTTGTGTTCTTGTGGCTGGCGGGCAGGCGCGCGCGGGGATGTGGATGATACGCGGGTGGGCTATTTTCTTACACACAGCCCCCAAGGCTTTCCAGCAAATCTTACCGGCATGTGAAGTCGTGTATGTGTTAAGTAGAAAGATCTTTGTGAACCTCCAGAGTTTGGTCGTCGCCAAGCACGTGCGAATGCGCGCTGGCCCCAGACGAGCGTTCAGGTTGGCCGAGAGGGAGGTAGAGATTCCCCCTCCAACCCACCCCGTTTTCCAAGCAGGGACCATCGGAGAAGTGGGAGGGGGGGTCTGAATTCCCAGACAGGCATAACAATCGCCCCCCCCCCCCAAAAAAAAACCCGTTCGGAATGCGTTTTCTAGAGAGAGGCCTCGAAGATCCTGGGATTCCATCTGCGTGTGAATGCCTGGGGGAGGAGGGCGGAAGGCACCCGGATCTTTTGGGGGCTGCGGGCTGCTGAAACGTCTGGAATCTCTCTCTCTTTCTTCTGCACGGTCGCGCACGGAAAAAAACCCCGGCCCTTCCGAGGAGAGGCCTTCTCCTCCTCCCCGGCTCGCGTCGCATTTCACCGGCCCGTCCGCCGTTTCCTCCCTTTTCGGCTCCTCGCTTCGGCGGGGGGTAGCCGAAGACTGGAGCCGGCTTTGACTCTCGACAGCTGTCGGGAACTAACTCTTGCGGGGCTCTCCTGGGCGCCAGGCTCCGGCTCCGCGGCTTCTTTCGCTTTTGCAACAGAACAGAGTCTGTGGCCGGTGGCAGCTTTATGGCCAACGAAGTTTAATTCTGGGCAGAAGCCCCCGTGGGCGCGCGCAGGTCTTCGGATTTTATTTTAAAATCTTTCTTTCTTTCTTTCTTTCTGCTGGGGAAGAGGGTCCATCAGTCGAGGGAGGCGTGAATTTGGAGCAAAAGCAACCCAAATAATAATTACCTTTGAGCCAAGGCGGCCCCTGCCCAGTCAAATTATTCCTCTCCCCCCCCCCAAAGAAAAGAAAGAAAGAGAGTCTGGGGTCCCTTTGCCGGCTCCGGAGCCTGCCCCCTCCCCCCGTCTCTCCTGCGCCTTCGGTCCGAAGCCCCGCGTGGGGGGAGCTCTTCGGCCTCCAGCGCCTGCCGCGGCCCTCCGACGGCCCGGCCGGCCTTTGCCAAGCTGGTTACTCATTATCCCGCCTGCTTTGCGGAGGGTTCTCCCCCCGCCCCCCTCGAGCAAAACATCAGCCCCCGAAGGCGGCTCGCCATTGATCAACCGGCGCCTCGGTTGAAAGAGACGCCGAGAATGATCCCCGGCGGAGGTTCCCTGTGCGGGGCGGCCGTCGGGGGCGGAGGGTTCCCGGCCAGGTCATGCGGGAGAAATACGGGTCGAGCTCCCAGGTTTCTGGACTGGTTCGTTCCTGGCGCTGGGCTGCTGGCAACGGCTTCGTGTCTGGCTGCCTTTTTAATAAAAAAAATAAAAATAAAATCTGTATCTCTTCCGAATCCAACCCTTCCTGGGGAGACGAGAGGGCACCGAGTCCTCGTAGCCTGGCCTGGAAATGCGCTTCTGGGACGAAGAGAGTCCGACGAGAAGGCGGCTGCAGGAGGCTGCAGGAGGCTCCCGGTCCCCTGGCCGAGAGTGCGGCCGAAACCCAGGCTGACGCCGAGAGGAAAAAAGGATTCGGGTCCTCCTCGGCCGAACTGGCGCCGGGGAACGCGGCACGTTTACTCGGGAGTCAGCTGGACTGTGGCCGGTGGAGCCCACGCCGAGGACCGCAGCCGAGCGGCGCTTCGCAGCCTTCGCTTTGCCAGGCAAGGCCTCTTTGCGGGGCCGCTTCGGGCTTCCTTGCTCGGCGCCGGCGGGCGGAGGATCGGGCCGCGCCTCTCGTTTGCCTCCAGTGTGGGTGTGCGCGGG
>NW_015174295.1:447924-453824 GCF_001447785.1 Gekko japonicus
ATCGGGCGCTCCCCCCCCCCGCCCCGCGGTCCAGCAGCCCAGGCGGCGGAACGTTGCTTTCCTCGTCGGCCTTGTTTTGTGTTCGCGGCCCTCCGCCTCGATCTTAATCTCGTTTACACCCCATTGGTTCCCCCTGCCCTTCCCTTCCCTTCCCTTCCAAGGGCGCCCGGCGGCCCCGATCCACCGCCGCCGGCCTGAACTTGGATTGCAACCTGGAGCCGAGGCCTCAAGCCGGTCGGATGTTGCCAACCCCTCTCTCCCCGCGGGCTGGTCTGGCCCCACTTCCCTGAGCGCCCGCCCGCCTTCCAGCCTTCCTTCCAGGCCTTAATAGATTTCCTTTCAAAGGAGAGAGATTTATTCCAGTCACTTTAAATACAAGAACCTCCCCAGTGCTTGAACTTTGCTTGGCAAGTCTCGCCCGGAACTGGCTTTCCGCGCCTGACCTCAGCCCAGTCAGTCTCGAAAGGACTCAGTCATCCACCCATCCATCCATATGTGTTGCTTGCGTTTGCCTAAGGACTGTCTTGCGCTCTCAAAACCATACCTGCACAGTCAACAATTCCCTCCGACGTCTCTGTTTTTCATGGATCTTGAATGAATTGCTGGCTGATTTTAATTCTCAAGAAACTCCCGTGCTTGCTTGAAGTGTGTGTGTGTGTGTGATATTTAGTTGTACAAGCACGAGCAGAACAAAAAAAATCGTTTGTTAAATCTCATGTTTACAACTCAGCAATATGTCTTTTATAATCCATGAATGGCTTAAGATACCATATGTCAAAATACGTGTGGTTTTTACTTCTCTGTCTTCCGAAGAGTTCCAAGAGCATCAGACCAGGATCTTTCCCTCATTTTATCCTAGCAGCTACCACTGCAGGAAAGATTAGGCTGAGGCTTGAGGGGTGGGTAGAACTAGAACTCAGGACTCTGTTGTCCTAGCCCGGGACATTATACCTGATGCCATATTGGTTGACAAGTAGAGTTAAACGGAACCTCGCTGTTTAGAGGTAATATACTGTATTCTCCCTGTATATTAGAAAGCATCTTGGCTTTCTTGTACCTATGTAATAACTGTTCAGTACCCATCCCACTTTTGGGGGGCGACTTTTGAAAATGTCGTTGGCATGACTTGCTGAAGTTGCCATTCTTCAAGGTTACCTGATAGAACTTGAGAGATATGCTATCCTAGATGGGTTCTTATGTTCGCGCAAGGGTTCCGATGGGACCCTAGAAAATATGCTGCTATCTTAAGAGTTTTGTGCTCACAAAGAGAAATGATTGCGCCTTATGTCCTTTATGTACATCAGGGTCCTTGGGAAAAAATTGTATTCCAAACGGGTAAATTACTAGAGTCCCCTGGGACTAGTGACTGTGAAACTGACAAGGTGCTCTCTGAATATTTGGACAGAATGTAAACCTGCCCTTTGATGTACTGTTTGGGTGAAACCTGTTTTTGATCATATTTGACACCAATATTTATATAACAGTATAGGAAAAATTAAAAAATAAAATAAAAAGTACAGAATCGATCTACCTTAAACAGACATCCACAGTGCTATATGCCTTTGCATATTCTTCAAGGTTCAGCGGCTCATTCCCAAGGACTCTAAAGTTAAATGTCTGAGGTGGGGGCTTGTGCGCGCGCGTGCGTGTCTGATGCACACGCATGAACACCCGCGCACGCCGCAGCTTTCCCTCAAACACTAATATATTTTGCATGATCGAGACTGTGGGGCGGTCATGTTTTCCTGATCCATATTGAAGCGAAAGAACCAATCCCCTGCGCTTAAATGACTGTCAGGCAGCTACGACACAGCAGGTGAGAACGAGGCGCGTGACGCTGAAGGTGGAGGACTTCAGGATGTGCAAAAGAGTCCTGGTGGACCAAATCCCATTCCTGTCCAGTCCGGCATTCTGGTTCTCGCCGAAGTCAACCCAGTGCAAAAAACAAAGTCTCCCCCTGTTCTTGCTCCCCGACAGCCGGGGGTGTTCCGAGGTCTACCGCCCCTGAGCTCAGAGGCTCCACTTGGCTACCGTGGTTCATAAGCTGCGGGCAGCCCGACCTTCGGACAATCGTGTCTGATCCCAATTATTATTCTTATTATTTTTTAATAATACCAGTTTAATGTTAAGTGCGCGGACTCTAATCTGGGAGAGCCGGGTTTGATTCCCCACTCCTCCACTTGCACCTGGCTGGATGACCTTGGGCCAGCCGTAGCTCTGACAAGAGCTGTTCTTGAAAAAGGGCAGTTTCTGTCTGAGCTCTCTCAGCCCCACCCACCTCACAGGGTGTCTGTTGTGGGGAGGGGAAGGGAGAGGAGTTTGTAAACCACTCTGAGACTCCTTTGGGTAGTGAAGGGCGGGGTATAAATCCAATCTCCCCCTCCTCCTCCTCCTCCTCCTCCTCCTCCTGGGGGGACTGTTTAGGGTTTCCCTTTTCCTTTCAACATGCCCCCCCCCCAACCTGGTTTTGATTTACAACTTCACCAATGAATAACCTTCCTTCTTCTTTTTTTTTAAAATCGCCGGCTCTTGTGTATCTTTCAGTTGATGATTTATAGAAATAAATTAATAACAGGCAGAGTCCCACGTGCTGGACGTTTATATGGTTGGATATCTACTACACCATCGGATTTAGCCAAAAAGCCAGAGTCCAGGAGCACCTTCAAGACGAACGAAATCTGCGGCAGGGACCCGGAGCTTTCCTGAGTCGCTGCTCGCTTCTTCGGGTACGATCCCTGAAGAGAATGAGCCCTGACGCCCGAAAACTCCTCCCCGGCCAGAAACGGTGTCAGTCTGGAAGGTGCTCCGGTCCTGGACGACGCCGGCTGCTTCTGCTGTTGCTGCAGACAAAGTAAGACGGCGACCCCTCTTGATTGGTCACCATCCGATTGGGGACAGGTTTCTTGGCACATCAGATGTTTCTGGGCGCTCGTGCGAGCGCCCAGAAACATCCGATGTGCCAAGAAACCTGTCCCCAATCGGATGGTGACCAATCAAGAGGGGTCGCCGTCTTACTTTGTCTGCAGCAGCAGCAGAAGCAGCGGGGGGGGGGGTTCGCCTTCCTGCCCCCTCCCCTTGCAGGTGCAATCCAGAGATATCCCCGACCCCCTCCAGCGTCTCAGAGGTGTGCCTGGGGGGCCCTAGCCGGACACACACACCCCCTCCCATGCCAGGCCAGGGATCACCGAGCAGCGACTCAGGAAAGCTCCGGGTCCCTGCCGCAGATTTCGTTCGTCTTGAAGGTGCTCCTGGACTCTGGCTTTTTGGCTAAATCCGATGGTGTAGTAGATATCCAACCATATAAACGTCCAGCACGTGGGACTCTGCCTGTTATTAATTTATTTCTATAAATCATCAACTGAAAGATACACAAGAGCCGGCGATTTTAAAAAAAAAGAAGAAGGAAGGTTATTCATTGGTGAAGTTGTAAATCAAAACCAGGTTGGGGGGGGGGCATGTTGAAAGGAAAAGGGAAACCCTAAACAGTCCCCCCCCCTTCAAAGCATGCTCTTAAATAAATAAACAGAAGCTGAGTAGTTGTCTGCGCCTTCCAGGGCGGTTTCTCAAATATTGTGTTGCCTGAAATGGCTCTAGCAATCTTTTCCAGAGCAGAAGTCCCTTTCTGTCGAGGCCCTGTTCCTTCTTGTTCTTAGCAGAGCACCCTACTGCACTGAAGTACACATTCGAACTCAGGGCTTCTTGTTTCTGGAACTGCCAAAGAGTGTCTCTTCCTCTTGTCTCGATAGGTGGGTTAGGAAATCAAAGAGAAACTAAAATGAAAGTAGATGGATTTCGGGATTGCTTCAACTCTTTGCTTCAGGTTTTTGGGTTTTTTTTAAACTCCTGGTTGGTTCTACAACCCAAATCCTTTTTCATTATTTATCAAGTGTCCCATCTTGTGGAGTATCTTGACTCACTCTGGAGTCCCCCTGAGAAAGGTGGGCTGTAAATAATATCTCCCCCAATCACTTATTACAAGCAAAGCCAACAACAATATCAATTCACAATAATAGCCAGTGAATTAGTAAAAATACAAATATTAAATCTGATTATATATGTTTGTGTGTGTGTATTCCCCCCAGAAAAATAAAATAAAATAAAAACAGTTTACAGTATGTCTTCCATTACAAGGGATTCACGCTTTCTGATCACTGAGCAACAAAATCTGGCCACGGCATAAGATACAGAGTTTTGAGAATCTTATAAATAATGCAAATAAACAAATTAATTAATTTTGTGATGATTAACCTGGAATATGGGAAAGCACTGCTAGTCCAGGCGGTTTCAAAAACAGCGACAGATTAGACAAGGAAGGCAGGAGGGACCCGCCCGTGGCTTTTGATTGTGGCTCAGAAACTTTGCGGCATTCGTGCATCAGGGGACAAAACATCTATTAAACAGTTAAGAATACTATTACAAGAATAAGACAGATTGCATAAAGAACATAACGTTGAAAACAGTGCTAAACTAACGTTGGAGGCAACAAGTCTATATGTGGCTGATACTTTAAAATGCCTGCAACAGAACTACATCCATAACTAAGGATAAAAAGTATTTACAACAGTGGGTATAATTGAACAGTAAGAAACCACACAGAAGGACGAGCCGCACGAAGAAAGGGCAGCCTTGACAACGGAATGGATCCCACGTGGGAGCAATGACAGAACTTAATTACCGGCTGACTGGCACCCTGTTTATCTGCCCCCTATGCGCCACAAATGTGCAGAGAATTTGTGCTTGCTAGGTGCAATGCTATTCCATCTGCAGTCACTCATGGCAGATATAATAAGATCACATACTCAGCAAGGCTCTGTGCTTGTAATTTAGAATCAGTTGACTCGGTTTCCCAGACCCTTCTTTACTGGGCGCAGTATGCTGATACACGTTGTAACCTTGTAGGTTCAATTTTGTTCAATTTGTCGAGCCATTTGGACACCCTAATGTTGTACTGCCTTCTTAATGACTCGTTTCCTGAAATAACTGAAAAAGTAGCCCCATTTTAAAGTTTGGAAATCAAGGACGGATGGAAAATTGTTTAACTGCTTATATTTAAATTATCCTTGTTACTTCAATATTTGCTTACTGTCTGTATGGATAACTTGATATATGCCAATTAAGGCTTTTTTGTATCATATCCTATTGACAGAACTGCGACCACCTTCGTTCCCTGCTTGTGACCACCCGAGCAGGGAACGAAAGCCAGTGTGACGAGGACCAGGGGTGGGTGCCGTGTTTGGCCTGCTGGGCTAGGAGCTGGGAAGCCTGGGTCCAACCCCCACCCCTTGCCATGAAGCTCACTGACTAGGCTGGCCTAGCCTAGCCTAGCCTGCTCTATAGGGTCGTTGTGAGGCTAATACAGGGGAAAGGAGAGTGTTGTTTGCTGTCCAGATCTCCTTGGATAAAAGTGTACCAGTCGGAGGGAGAAGCACAGAGCAAAGACACCTTCTAAAAGTCCACTTTTGCCGGCAACATTTTAGAACAGATTTCCCCCACAATCCTTCTGAAGCTGATACGCGTTTAGAGTATTTCACTATATATAGTGTATATATTAAATAAATATGAATAACTCTTATACATATATCCTGAAATGACAAATGTCTACATCCCTCTAAACCCAACCTTCTGCTGAACGTGGGCCACCAAAAGGCAAACCAGCTTTTGAAAATGTCTTACAACACTTCCAAACTATGCTAAAAGCTGGTGGGTTTAAAGGGTCACCACCATCCCCAGGTCCAAACAGAACAGATCCCCTACAGGGGATCCTCCAGCTCTGTAAATGCCCGCCCTTCTAGATGTTCAAGAATCTTATGGCGCTATCTCTCCACAGTTCTCTAGAAGATTCCAAACCTGAGAAGAAGCTGGGATATCTATATGAGGGTGTGTATGTTTTTCTCAGTGGG
>NW_015174295.1:453883-486471 GCF_001447785.1 Gekko japonicus
GTGGGGTCCTCCTGCATATCTTTTATGGAGTGGTGGTGGTGGTGGAGCAGGGAAGTAGCCTAGGTTTCTAGATTCAAAACTTGCCATATTTTCTGACCAAGGCCTGAGTTTCATTCGTGTTAGAACAGCATACTTTTTGTGATGGCAATTTATGATTGTTTTTAGGACATGTGTGTCTTTGTGGGTTTTTATTCCTTTCCCTTTTTTTAGTGTTGTGCTGAATTCTTTGTGTTCCTTTGAATCTTAATGCTTTGGGGGATTTCTCCAACAAATTTCTCCTTTGTGCTTAGTGCTTTGGGAAATTTCTCTGACAATTAAATCAATCATTAAAGCAATCAGAAATGAAATGAACTATGTTGGGCGTGCTTGGTCAAGTGGCTGTTTGCATGTGCCTAAAACAGTATTCAGATTTTTCATATTACTGAAATGGTTTGCTGACAGTATTAGGGTAATGAGCAAACCCTCATAGTTTCATAAACCCACGATTCCTCCAGAAGTTCCTGAAACCGCCTGTGAGACACAGTGCCGCCTTGAAATGGGGGCGACTGCAAAGAGAATGAAGCGTGATCTTGACGCCTTCAGGATGATATCTTGTCTTAGCTACACACTCCCTAAGGTTATGTCCACATAGGGAGGATTCTCCATTGTGGTCTTATTGTCACTGGGAATGGAGAGGTATTTGCAGTGGCAATGGAGGGTCCACATGGGGGGTATCATGCAGGGGTGTCAGACATATGGTCTGTGGGCTGGAACTGGCCCGTTGAGGGCTCTAATCCAGCCTGCAAGCAACTGATCATTACCTTTATTGATGGATGACAGAGGCTGTGCATTACGTCCCTGTATATTCTCCCAGTGCTAATGAGGAACGGGCAGTGGACGGGCATCAGGGAGACACTTTAAGGACATTCTGTAAGAGTGCAAATGTTTTAGGCATGTTTGTATTTTGAGTAAAAAAAATAATACCGTTTACACAGTTTGCCTGTGTGTGTCCTTTATAACGTTTATATCTCTTGTACCTGGCATCACATTTTATGGCACGCGTGGCTCGGCCCAACAAAGTGACATTTATGTCAGATCCGGCCCTCGTAACAAATGAGTTCGACACCTCTGTAAATCCCGTTGCGTCCACTATTCCCTCCCTTGCAGCTAGAGCGCTTTTTGTTAGCTTCAGAAAAATGGTAGTAGGTATATTGTTAGAGTGTACTGATACTATAGTGATATGACAGCTAAACATTTAAAAAGCTGGTAAGAAGCCTGTCAATGGGGTGGGGTGGGGTGGGTGAGAAATTGCACCAGGTGTGGGTAGGGGAGGGCAGATAAGTCCACACCTTCCTGTCCAGGCCTGTTTTGAGAACAATCGTTCTGGAATGATCATCCCAAAGCAGCTTTGATGAAGCACACAGCAAAGTAGTGGACACCCTGGGTGGTGGGTGTCATGTGGGTCCCCCCCCAAAAAAAAACCCCACTGCAGTATTTGGGGGCAGATGTGAAGCAAGAGCTCTGCGTGGAAGCAACCAAGATGGCTTTTGGAAAGCCATCCCTCCCCTCAGCCTCCATCTCAAATCTGTGATGTGTGGACAACAAAGACGTCCACTTGACAGAGTTGTCTGTGATCTTGCATGTTCTTTGAACACTGAGAGTGCTGAATCAGTGCTGCAGATCCTTGTTTCTTCTCTGCCTTGACGAAACAGTTACAGTTTAAAACAGAACCTGGTGCTCATAGCTAAGAGACAGTTTATTTTGAAATGAGACCATGTTTCCCCCCCCAATATACCCCAGGGAAACATTTGTGCCCCGAGCCTGACTTCTCCTTGGCACAGATGAGGGATGCTTCCAAATCGCTCTTCCCCTGACTTCCTCTTGCATTTGGAGTTCCAGATCACCCGTCTTTGTTTCTGAAATGGAACTGTTGCTTTAGGAATCCTTTGTTGAACTGGGAATTCTCTGTTGTTCCATCTGTTTCCAAATATTTTGCAAAACCCTAGACATAGGCAGTTTGTTGCCATCTCTTTTTTGCTTCTGTGTTCTGGTGCGCATGTGCACATTGCCAAAACACTGTAAAAGAGCACTCTTGATGTGATCTTGGGTATGGTGGCATCGAGATTCTTTTTGTGCTCTGTTTTGCACCAAGCACCACAATGAAGCAATTCTGATGCAAGCGGGTGCACAATCACAGTGCTGTTGCTTCTTTTTGCAGTGTGTGATCATTGTACGTCTGTGCATTGGTAACACAGAGGACCAAAAAGACACTTCTGAATGGAAGAGAGTGGCTCAAAAGGTGTGACATTTTAAATGAGCTGGGGGAGGGGGCGTTCCCCTGAACCGACTCTTATTCCCCACGGTGGGTTCTCAGGGACAGCAGGATCGGGCTCATGCACCATTCCAGCTGAGCAAATAATGTCTGCGGAGGCCACTGTGGGTTGGGGAAATGATGTGGTGGGAGGGTGAAGCCCCTCTCCCCACTGTGGTGCCCATCAGACAGGCCTCTGTGATGCGTGGGAATGTAGTGAGGTCTGGTTTGAACCTGGAAGGGCACACAGGGCGCTCAGGAAACAAGAGCTTCCTGGTGGCCCCTGGCCCGAGAGAGGTCCGGCTGTCCTGGCCCCTGCCTGGTGGGACGCTCTGCCGGAAGACATCCGGGCCCTGTGGGAGCTGCCAGCTTTCTGCAGGGCATGCAAGGCAGAGATGTTCTGCCGGGCTTCTGGTTGAGGATGAGACCTCTTCTGGCAGGCACAGGTGGTTCCTCATTTCTCTCGGCCCCTCCCCCCAGGTAGATTGAGGAGTTAGGTTTTCCCGCCACTTTTAAGTGTTATTGTATACTCATTTTACTGTGGTTATTTATTGAACTGTTTTAATGTAGTTGGGCGCAAATGTTAATATTGTTGTAAGCCACACTGAGCCCTGCTTTCAGGGAAGGGCCGCTATAAAATCCAATTAAATAAATAAATAAATAAATAAGCACTGTGCTAATCTGCACAATGTTAGAAATCGTTCCAGGTGGTCAGCTGTGTTGGTCTGAAGCAGTAGAACAGATTTAGAGTCCAGCGGGGGCACCTTTAAGACCAGCAAAGGTTTACTCAAGGTATGAGCTTTCGTGTGCACGCACGCTTTATCAAATACATTATCAAATATGTTAGAAATAGTCCTTGAAAGAGTGGAACACAATACAGAGAAGTTCCAGAATAATGTAAGAAAGGAATTGTGGGAATCCACTCATCCTGCACTCCAGATATTACCTCACGGGTGAAGTTTAGGGACCCCAGGCATCTGAATATTGTTCTGCTGCAATAACAGGGTAGGACAATGGCTATATTTTGTAAAAGCGTTTTTGGTTTCTCCTCGGGCTGCTCCATGTGTGGATGTCTGATGCCTGATGCCAGCAATCTCGAGCAATGGCTGCTCAGTCAGAGATAGAGTACTGCAGGCCAAGCTTCCATCGTAGCCAAGCACTGCCCCTTTCGTTTGCATTCAGCCACTGGTTATGGTTGACACATGCTTGCGCATAATTTCTCTGAGACCTAGTCAACTTAAAAATAAAAGGCATGATCTACCCACAGTGTTGTTATACCTGCAATGGCCCATTCTAAAAGACACATTTCGCTTGCGATTGCAGTCAATGCAGTCAATAGCAGGCCCAGATATGCATGCGTCAAGAGCAATGATGTAGAAAAACTGGGCAAGGACATAAGCCTGTATGAATGTGTCCCTAGATAATTTAATTTTAAAACATTTATTTATATTTTTAAAATGTATACTGCATGCTCTCAGGAAGGATAGCTAGTATGGAGATAGCATCCCAGTTCCATAATTAAAACAATAATGAAGGCTAATCGATAACAGTGGGAAAGACCTGCAACAACAGATCAAATTGAGCCACGTGGAGAAAATTCTCAATGTCTGAATATGCCTTAGATAGAATTAGAAAAGGTCAGAGAGAAAACCACCTCTTTATCCCCAAAAGGCATCATCCAAAAGATGATGATACCCACAAACCTTCCCTAGAACTTCCTGGGACAGGGATCTTCTCGTTTCTTGTAGTTCATTGCATCTTGTTCTATAGCTAGGGAAAAATAATAAAACACTTTTGTTAAACAACTGGATGCACCCATCACCAAGGAGAGATTGTCTTTAATCATAGATTGAATCACCAGTTTCAGCATGCCATTGAATTGCATTTATTTATTTATTTATTTAAAACTAGATCTATGCTGCCTGTTCACCCAGACAGGGTCCCCAAGGCAGAGAACACAGCATATCATATATGACAAGGGAGAAAACAGACAGGCAGGTTATTACAGTTCTTCTCATTTCAGCACAATATGAGCCCTGGAGGAGATCAGGCCAATGATCAGCCCAGCATCCTGTTTCCCATCAGATGCCACCAGGGTAAAATATTGTGCTTCGTTGCCAGAGCAGAGTATCTTGTGAGTTTCCAGTAGCTTGCCGACTGCTGCAGAGTAGCTTGTTCTTCCCCTAGGAGACCTAGGAAAAGATCTATTCTAGGTTTTTAAAAAGCCTTTATTTCCCAGGATTTGTCATTGTACTGTTTAACCAATAGCTTCATTTCTGGTTATCTTCCTAGCCAAAGTTGGTGTAGTGGTTAAGTGCACAAACTCTAATCTGGGGGAACCGGGTTTGATTCCCCACTCCTCCACTTGCAGCTGCTGGATGACCTTGGGCAAGCCTGGCACAGCTGTTCTTGAAAAAGAGCAGTTTCTGTCAGAGCTCTCTCCGCCTCACCTACCTCACATGATGGTGTCTGTTGTGGGGAGGGGAAGGGAGTTTGTAAGCTGCTCTGAGACTTCTTTGGGTAGTGAATGGCGGGGTATAAATCCAATCTCTTCTTCTTCTTCTTCTTCTTTTTCTTGGACGGAAGAAAACTCAGTCACATGCTGGGGGAGGGAAGAAGCTTGGACTATTTCTCATTACTTAGAGTAGCTCTCCTTAAAGAAGAGGCTGAGGACGTCTGGGTCAGAGTGTTGGATTAGGGCAAGGGAAACCTGAATTCAAACGCCGTTTCAGCAATAAAACATCTTGGGCCAATCACTCTCTCTGCCTAGACTACTTTACAGAGCTGCTGTGATGATAAAATGAGGAGAACTGTGTACAACTGCCCCAGCCTCCTTTCAAAAAGGATGGGATGAGAATTGAGTCATTCAGTGAAAACAACAACCCTCTCTCGAGGTTACCCCCCCCCGTCACTGTTTTCAGATGTGCACTGCCTTTGAATATGGAGGTTTCATTTAGGTATCAATTTCAACCATTCAGATCCCACCATTTCTAGTTAACTAGAGTAGGGGTGTCAAAAATGCAGCCCAGGGGCTGGACCTGGCCCATTCGGCGCTCTTATCCAGCCTGCAAGCAACTGGTGTGAGAGAGGAAAGGCAGGAGACTGCTTGGAGAGGTGGAGTGGGTGTGCAGGTACACACGGTACATAAGAACATAAGAGAAGCCGATGTTGGATCAGGCCAATGGCCCATCCAGTCCAACACTCTGTCACACAGTGGCCAAAAATACCAGGTGCCCTCAGGAGGTCCAGCAGTGGGTCCAGGACACTAGAAGCCGTCCCACTCTTGCCCCCCCAAGCCCCAAGAAGACAGTGCATCACTTGCCCCAGACTGAGAGTTCCTATCTATACTTTGTGACCAATGCTCCCTCTAAGCTATGGAGTCCTGTGAGCAAAAATTCTACTTTGTGAGCCAGTGGCATGAAAGCTGTGAGCGAGCAATTGGGCTACCACATAGATTAGTTTGCTCTGGAGCCTTCCTTCCTGGGTGGAGACAAAAAGGTGTGAGCCGGAAGCTAAAAAATGGTGAGCCAGCTCACACTAACTCAGCTTAGAGGGAACACTGCTTGTGATTAGTAGCCACTGATGGATCTCTGCTCCATATGTTTATCCAATTCCCTCTTGAAGCCGCCCATGCATGTAGCCGCCGCCACCTCCTGTGGCAGTGAATTCCATGTGTTAATCACTCTTTGGGTGAAGAAGTAGGTAAGAAGTGTGTGGTCAAATCTCTCAAGAAATGAAAGGAAATGCCTGGGGGGGCAGGTATGGGGGAAAAACTAGTCTTGAGTATGATTAAATACATGTATTGGGGCTTTTGTGGATTCCCCAGTAAATCAATTGCTTTCATTCCTTGGAAACAATTCCTTTTGTTTGTATTTTGAGCAAAAAAACAATATTGTTAATTTGGTTTGTCTGGGTCATTTATAAAGCTTATATCTCTGGTACCTGGCATTACATTTTATGGCAGACGTTGCCCGGCCTGACAAAATAACTTTTATGCCAGATCCAGCACTTGTTACAAACGAGTGACACCTCTGAATCAGAGGAATATGTTTGAAAATTTTGGGAGAGATCTGGAACTGGTTTCTGGACTGTGCTGGGAATGGTAGATTGCTGGCCTCTTAGAACAGTTCCTCCACTTCAAACTAGTAATGAGTTTTTCCTCTTCTCCCCTTTCTAAATTTTTGAAAGTTATATAATTTGAGAAATATGTATGCAGGAAGAAGGGAAAGAATGAGTTTCTCTTATTACAGTTCTAAAATCTGAACCCTGCTCGGTGTCAATCTCTTAATTATGATTCTGTGGGTTTATATGTTGGTTCTTGCCTTTTTTTGCTTAGCATGATGCAAACTGCTTGAATAATGAGGAAAAATTTTAAAATAGACTTTGAGGATTACTCTGAATTTCTAGGCTCAGTCAACATTGTCCAGCCAAATAACCATTGTTCTAAACCAGAGAAACTCACGACTTAAAGGGAATGACTCCCTCAAACATTGGCGCTTTTTAATACACCTTAACTTCAGTGGGCAACCAAAGGATGCATCCCTCCCTCCGAAATCAATGGGGCTTCCAACGGGCCTGTTATTTAAACAGGATCATTCCCGACCATAATTTCTTGCCAGCAATATTGCCTCGAATTAGGGTTATCCCTGCCGTATAAACATCAGTTGAATTGTGCGGCTTGAGTGCCTGAGGCAGTTAGAGAAGGCCTTGACAAATTGGTCAGAAATTATTCGGCAGCGATTGTTGAAACAATGGAAAATTTCTCTGTACTTTTCTACAGAGGTTATTTGACTCCGCCTGCTACCTTTGCAGAGGCACCGTTTCAAGTTTGGGGGGAGGGGATCCGCAGAGAGATTTGGCCAAGGAATCAGACTCACAGCAAAGTTGAGAAACATTGTATAGATGCACCATTACATTGCAACTGGGTGGGGTGGGGTGGGGAACCACCAACTAAAACCTCCCGCATGTTTGCAAAGCATTAGTTGTGGTTACTATCTGAAGAGCGACAGCCATCAAATCTGCAACCTCTTGTGAGGAATATTCTGCAATAGGAGCGGCCTCCTCCTCTGTTGTGTGCTCGGCCCTTTCGCCTCATTCCTTGCTCGACCATCTGTTTGTCTCACTGCCTCATATCCTGGGAAAAGAAGGTGATTTTCCGCGGCAGGTCATGTGGCAGACTGGTTGCAAACTGGATTCGGCTGGAGGTGCCACGCGGCCACCTGGTGCTGCTGCTGGGCCGGAGCTCTGATTCTCTTGCGGGTGGGGTTGGGGCGAGTGCGAAATGTCAGCTCTTATGACTGAACTGTGTGTTCTCATGGCTCATAAACCAGAGGGCAAAAGGCACATTTTCAGCAGGGATTTTTAAAAAAAAAATCTCTGGTGATTTGAAGGCAGTCCTGAGATGCTGTCTTCCAGACCTTCAGGGCAAGTGTTTGGCAGCAGATCAGGTGTATTTTTACTGGGATGTTGGGGGTGCAAAGAGAGGCCATGAAAATGGGGAAGGTTCCTGCACCAGGGACACTAACGGGCTGTGAGAACCAAAGACATTTAAAACTTTGAGGGTTGCTGTGAGGCCATTGAGGAGGCGGCTTGTTGTGTCTCTGTAGGAACCACTTTTCTGGGATCGCTCAGCAGTTGTAGGATTCTGCCATCGCTCTGTATTGTCTGTGATCAGATCAGTCAGTTGCTCATGAGGCACACAGCGGGTTGACCAGCTGTTACAAGCAACTGTACATTGCATCTCTGCATGAGTCATTGTTCAGCATGTTTATCTATATGTGAGAGAGTGTTCTGAGCTTGCCTTTTTACAATCAGTAGGCACACCCAGAACAGCTGCTCTTGCAGGCACATGGTGGGGAGAGGCATCCAATGAGGGTGGAGATTTAATTTCTGGCTCATTCACATCCTAAAAGTAAATGTCATTCCGTCTGTGTACAACCTGGCTAGGTTCTGCGTGGACAAGAGTCACAATGCCTGCCCCCCCAGACACACACACACACACTCAACAGTTTTCCCATAGGCCTTCAGGGCAAAGTTTGCCTCCTGTGCAAATACAGATCAAGCCCATGGCCCTGAGGAGATTTTGCAAAAAGCTCCCTGTTTGCTTTAAGTGGGGCCTTTGTACTTGGAGGAGAAGCCGGGGTGTGAGTTAGTAAAGGATTCCAGTTACACCCACAGCCCTGCTTGTGTGGGGCACCCAGGGCAAAATTACTACCTTTCTGCCTCGATGGGCTTCTTTTTTGTCAGCTAGTACTTTGGGGAGGGGAAGGCACAGGCCTGCCCACCCTGGGCAATTCGCCACAGGTCACTATGCCCACAGGGACATCCATATTTCTGGTAGCAGTGCAGTTCTATCCGTGACATTGGACTGTGTGTATCAGGTATGCTTGCAAAGGCAAAAAATAGCTCTGTCCGTTTTTTCTGTCGCAAGAAGGCACACATCCCCCCTTGCCATGCCCTTAAAATACATTTTTGGGTTTTTCTTCTGGTGCTTTGCAATTTTATCTTGAATATACCCCCAAATAGGCCTTCCTGAAAATATTGACCCCCTCTCCGGTCACAGAAATTTGTTTCTCAAACACTGCTGGGACTTAAAGCAACCTGCAAGAGGGTCAGTTCCAAAGCGGGGGACCGCATGGAGGAGGGAGAGTTAACCTCCCCTTTACTAGCAGCACCATCCCAGTTCCAGTTCATGGTTCCATCCTGGAGCCAGTTTGGTGTAGTGATCAAGAGCGCGGACTCTAATCTGGGAGAATTGGTTTTGATTCCCCACTCCTCCACTTGCAGCTGCTGGATGACCTTGGGCAATCCATAGTTCTCTCAGAGCTGTTCTGTCAAGGGCAGTCCTTGAAAGAGCTCTCTCAGCCCCTCCCACCTCACAGGGTGTCTGTTGTGGGGAGGGGAAGGGAAAGGAGTTTGGAAGCCACTCTGAGACTCCAAGTGAAGGATTGGGTATAAATCCAATCTCCTCCTCCTCCTCTTCCTCCTTCGTCCTCTTCTTCCCACTTGAGTTTCCAAGATGCTTTGCAAACAATTTCTGGCCAATGTTATGTATAGGGAGGGAAGCACTCACAGAATGTTGCAGCATCATTGCACTATAGCAAGGCCTTGCAACTGGATTTCCCTGTGCTGACAAGGCGGTCCAGGAGGTGAATAATGACTCCAGTACAGTAGGCCAGTATCCGATAGGTTTGCCAGCTCCAGGCTGGGAAATTCCTGGCAATCTGGGAGCAGATGAGTTTCCTGGGAAGGGTGGAGACTCAGGAGGGGAGGGAGTTCAGCAGTGATGTGATGATGCCACAGAGTCCGTCCATCCGTCCTTCAAAGCTGCCCTTTCCTCCCGGGGAACTGATCTCTGTCGTCTGCAGATCAACTGTGATTCTGGGAGAGCTCCAGGCCCCACCTGGAGCCTGGCAACCCAGGTAATCCAGCCTGTGAGGGTGCTGCCGTGGAGTTCGGGATCCCTGGGGTTGTTCTCGGCTTCAGCGGTCCTCAAAAGGACTTTTAGCTGTGGCTGCTACGGCTACCAACCTCTAGGTGGGACCTGGGAACCCCACAGAATTACAGGTCATCTCCATCCTACAGAGATCAGTTCCCCTGGAGAAAATGGATGCTTTGGAGGGTGGACTCTATGGCAGAGGTGTCGAACTCATTTCTTACACGGCCCGAATCTGACCTAAATGTCACTTTGCTGGGCCGGGCCATGTGTGCCATAAAAGGTAATGCCAGGTACTGGAGACATGAACTGTATAGAGGACAGCAGCTGATAAGCTCCAGGTTGGTGTATCCTCACTGCAAGGCCTCATGGGCTGGGGGGGGGGTGCAAAGGAAAGTCCACGTAGGCGGACCGGAGAACCAGCAGTGCAGCCCTGGGCAGATGCTCCCATAAGAGCCCTGGATGGGCCGATTCCGGCCCCCGGGCCTTATGTTTGACACCCCTGCTCTGTGGCAGTGTCCCTGAGGGAGGCCCCTGTCCTCCCCAGGCTCCATCCATCCCAACATCTCCAGGAGTCCCCCAGCCTAGAGCTGGCCCCCCCAACCTCTCCCACCCCTCACCAGTGGCCCGAGGGGACCTGGCAGCCCAGGCTACCCAGGGGAAGGAGTGGCACTGGGCGGGGGGGGGGAGGAGCTCCTGTCCCTTGCTGCAACCCTGGTCCTTCCCACATTTGCCGGCCACTCCAGGATTCCTCAACATTGAGTGGAGGCAATTTAAGGCTGATTCTGCTGCATTGGCCCTTCCATCTGTTCTTTTACCAAAACCACAGTTGGAACTGAAATTCCCTTCTGCGTCCTTCACGTCCTTTGATGATCGGGTTTTATGGCAGCCTCCACACTCCGTGCCGCGGTTGCGTTCTTCAGTCATCGGATTTTATGGTACCTTCTACCTGCATAGAGGAGCTGCGGTGGCTCAAGTGGTTAAGACACTGAACTGCAGGCTGTGGAAGGTCAGTAGTTCAGCCGTTCGAGACCCAAGTGTGCCGCAAGACGGGTTGAGCTCCTGTCTCTAGTTCCAGCTCCTGCCAACCTAGCAGTTCGAAAGCAAGAAATCGCAAGTAGATAAATAGGGACCACTTCGGTGGGAAGGTAACAGCGTTCCGTGCGCCTTGGTGTTTAGTCATGCCGGCCACATGACCACGGAAACGTCTTCGGACAGCGCTGGCTCTTCGGCTTGGAAACGGAGATGAGCACCGCAACCCTAGAGTCGGATTCGACTGGCTTTCGAGCAAGGGATACCTTTACCTTTTTACCTGCATAGACTGACGGCCGTTCAGGGGCGACTCTGCAGTCAGTCGGGCGCTGCCCCTGAGGGAGCTGGATGTGGCTTTGAGCTGCGCCTTTCCCTTCCAGTTGAGAAAAAGCGGAGCGAATGCCAGACGCAGCATCGCACCCTGTCCGCCTCGGCTGTTCCAGGCCGGCGGCGAGGCTGGAGGCCGGAAGTTCCGCTCAGTCGGCAGCCCGGGCCAACGGGTGGGTTGCCCCGGGTGGGTTGCTCCGCAGAGGCAGGCGGGGGGGGGGGGGGTTTCCAGCTTTGTAATGGATGGGTTGGGGCGGAGGGGGGGGGCTCGGAGCTTGAGCCCCCCTGTGGCGCGAGGAGCTCTGCTTCTCGCGCCGCAGGGGGGCTCCCGCCTCCTGGGGGGGCCTAAAGCCCCATCGTCTGCCTGCCTACTCGCCCCGGGCCTGCGGCTGCTTCCCTCTGAGTCTCAGCGCACCGCCGTCGGGCCGGGCTGGGTCCGGATCCCAAGCAGCTCTCGCGACGCCCTTCCTGCTGCGGCGCAGGTTCGGGGAGGCCGAGCGCAGAGAAGCCGGCGAGGCGTCCGCCCCCCGACCCATGTGCTCGTCTAATGTGGCCAAAGTGAACACTACGTCGAAAGGTTGCAAGTTCCAGTGTTCCCTCTAAGCTGAGTTCGTGTGAGCGAGCTCACAGGTTTTCAGCCTCCAGCTCGCACGTTTTTGTCTTGGCTCATGTAATGTACTCGCCATGACCACGTGCGCAACCATTGGGCCATGCAGTCATGCAAAAGCCTGAAGCTTCACTCCAAGAGCTTCACTCTCGGCGTTTGCCGCTTGTTTGCCGCCCTGGGCCGTATGGGTAGGGCAGGATATAAATCCCAGAATAAATAAATAAAATATAAAAGAGAACAATAGCCAAGCGGATCCTAGCTGGCACCAATCAGAGGGCCAGGTCCACTGCCGAGAGCCTATAGGACTCTTGGCTACTGTAAATAGCCAGTAGGAAGTAGGGGGTGTGTTTTGGTGGTGGGTTTTCCAGTGCATATAAACCGGCCTGTGAGCCGGCTTACTTTGTCTTGTTCCTGATTAAATAAAGTACTCTTGCTGAAATCACTCCACGTTTCTGAGTACTTTTCAGCTCAGGAAGGAGGGCTCCAGAGCAAACTAATTTACGCAGCAGCCAGATCGCTCGCTTGCAGCTCTAAAGCCAGTGGCTCACAAAATAGAATTTTGGCTCACAAGACTCCACAGCTTAGAGGGAGCACTGACAACACTGTGTTTCGGGGGAACTGGTGAATTTGGAGACCGCTTTCTATAGCTTCTGGGTGTTGAGTTTCGTTGCGGAACTGCACAGCTCAGTAAACCACAACATACAACCCAACGGCTTTGTTTTCAAATCGGGTCCATCGCCTCCATAAATGGACAGGTCATGGTTTGGAAACAGAATTGATTAAGTTTTGAAACCAGGGTTACCCGGAACAACTAATGATCGAGACAAGCTTGTGTGGTTTGCATATTTGAGGCACCTTTCCTTAGGCCATCCTGTCCGATTCCCCATGCATTCGAAATAAATCCACGTTTGAAGAACAAAGTCGCATTTATTATAAAGCGATGGTTAGCTCAGGAACACAAGAATTATTAGGAATGACTACAGACCCCAAAGGGCAACTTAATAAAGGAACTTGAACCAGGTTAGGACCAATGAGTCCAATTCCCGCTGGCGGGAATGCAGATAAAACTAGCGCCCAATTCCTTGGGAACACAACAGTTCTACATCATAAACACAGGTTCGGTTCTCAGGCATGAGATACATAATAAGCAAAGCAACGCCATAACTCCATCCCACCTCCAGCTGGTTGACCTTGAGCAGTTCCGCAGATGTAGTAAGCAACAGAAAGTAAATACCTACAAAGGAGGATACGGGGGGGGATGGAAAGAGCACAACATAACATGTATAAGAAACACACCACCTTATGGCAGCTTGCTGACACATCCTTGAGTTCAGTGTGCGAGTCTTTCTTAAGGTGCACAAAAAAGCACAGGGAGGAACCTCAGATTGTCCTTATGTAAAATCAGATGCTGTAAAAGTGTTGCCAAATGTTTTAGCACATCAAACAAATTTTAAAAATAACATATCAAAGTGTGCTGTGACTTATTCTGTTGCACAGGTGTAATTGAAGCAGTCCTAAAGGACAATTGGCCATTGCAGTTGGAGGAATAAGAGGCCCTTTTATATTGGGAACACCTCTCTCTCTCTTGGCCTCTCTCTTTTCCTGGATGATCAATAGCCACAAAGGCCCATTTGGCCACTCACCTTGTTCTGGTGCTGATTCTTCTTGAAGTGGCCTATTAACAGAGTCCATAGTAAAGCAACTAAACTCTTCTGCGGTTTTCCTGAAATCATTAAGACTTGAGAAGATCTTTGTGTTTGGCCATTTTGAAGTGATCCTGTGAAGAATCCAAACTTCCCTGATAGCTCTTAACAGTGATCTGAGTTTTGTAGCGGAAGACACATAAAGCTGCAGTTGTCATTTCAGGTTTGATTTGAACCTCTCAAGGGCAGTTCTCAAGAGAGCTCTCTCAGCCCCACCGACCTCACAGGGTGTCTGTTGTGGGGAGGGGGAGGGGAAGGCGTTTGTCAGCCGCTCTGAGACTCCTTCGGGTAGTGAAGGGTGGGGTATAAATCCAATCTCCTCCTCCTCCTTCTTTGGTGGAGTGGTTAAGTGTGTGGACTCTAATCTGGGAGAACCAGGTTTGATTCCCCACTCCTACACTTGCACTTGGCTGGATGACCTTGGGCAAGCCTTAGCTCTGATAAGAGCTGTCCTTGAAAAAGAGCAGTTTCTGTCAAGAGCTCTCTCAGCCCTACCCACCTCACAGGGTGTCTGTTGTGGGGAGGGGAAAGGAGTTTGTAAGCCGCTCTGAGACACCTTTGGGTAGTGAAGGGCGGGGTATAAATCCAATCTCCTCTTCCACCACCACCTCTTCTTCTTCTTCCTCCTCCTCCCACCTGCCCTTTCTTCCTCTGGGAGGTAATAGTGAGGTTGGGTTCTTGCTCCATTCCCTTTTCCATAGGTAAATTATTCCTGTGGCGTTTTGAGCTGAGATGCCCTGTTTGCACATGCCAGAGCAAAAACTCAACGGGTGAATGGCTATTCAGGAACCAACCCTTATTTGGAGAGACTGATGTTCTAGAACAAGGGCTGCGTTGGCAGAGGAAGAAGGGAAGAGGCAGGGAACTGCGAACACACGTGAAAGATTGGGAAGGTGGAGGCACCGAGGGCAGGCCAGATCCTGGAGGAAAGGCTAGCTGCCATGTTTTGCTTGTTCCCTTCTCTGATCCTGGCTTGCTCGCTGCTCTGCCACATGCCGTAAGCAGCGATAGGGAGACCGTGAGAACCAGTGCTGCCAGACTACATTATCTGTCTGGCCTTGTGAAGGGGGGAGGGCTTGCGTTCCACCGATGGTGTGAATCTTTCGGCTCTCATGAGGCACTGAGACCCTCCCACTTATTATGTATCCTCCCGCCGGGAGAATTCCCGTGAGCGCGCTTGAATTTCATTTGCTTAGCCATTTGCCTCATCCTGCTATATGTAGGGATGTTTCCACCCCTTGGTTATTCCTAACAATAATCCTGTGGATATGGTACCAGTTTTGTAATCTAATAAAGCATAACACTTCCTTGGAAACGTGTGTGGAGATTTATGCTGAACCTGACACAGGTCCTGCCAGAAGCCCCTTTTGTGTTTGTGCGTTCAGATGCGTTCAGATGTAATAAATTGTATTACGCCGAGAGGTGGGTTTATAATCCACGAGAATAAATTCTTTGCATATTTCTTGGGAGGATGTTGTTGAGTCTTATTTACCCACTCCTGTTTTGAAGAAGGCTGAGGAGTTAATGGGGAGGCGGGAGAACCAGGCAGGTAAACCTTGTGATGAAAGTTCACCGAAACTGTAGGCCCAGCTTGTGTGTCATGGGGTAATTTCCACTCTGCACCGACGGGCAGGGCTATTTTTGGGCAGGAACGCACAGGAACAGAGTTCCAGCTGGCTCCTGAGTTGGCCACGCCCAGCAGGAACTCATTAGCATAATAGGCCACACCTAAAAGCAGAAACTCATTAGGATTGGCTACATTAGGGGTGTGTGGCCTAACATGCAAAGGAGTTCCTGCTACAAAAAAGCCCTGAGTTTTGACAACAAAACAAACAGAATAAGAAGCAAAAGGTGGGTGTGGCTGGATGACCACACTTCTGGTAACATGGGGTGTGGCCTAATATGCTAATGAGATATGTTGTCAGGGGTGTGGCCTATTATGCTAATGAGTTCATGCTGGGCTTTTTCTACAAAAAAAGCCCTGCCGACGGGTCAGAACTGAGCTCCTTTCCTGACAGGATTAATATTTTGGTGACGCAGATGACTTGGATCTCAGAGATCTGGATACAGAAGGAAGAACACCGTCACAAAATTAATTTGAATTTGAACTGCTATGCTCTGAAGTGCGCACGCACCAGCCCTGCTATTAAACAGATGGTGCCGGCTGCTGCTTTGTGTTCTTCACTCCCCCCCCCAAAGGACAACTGCTAATTTCTAAAAATTTCCAGACAAATAGCCGTGTCTGTCAGTTACAACAGTGTGTCCCATAATACTTTAGAAAATTTACAGGTTCATCATCCCCAGGGGTGCCAGCTCCGAGTTGGGAGATACCTGGAGATTTGAGGGTGGGGCCTGAGGAAGGAGGAGGGGCTTAGAGTGGGGAGGGACTTCAGCGCCACAGAGCCCACCTCCCAAAGCAGCCATTTTCTCCAGGTAAATTCCATCGCCTGGAGATCTCCAGCCATCACCTGGAGGCTGGCAACCTTAATAATCACAGAAGCTTTACTAGGCATTCGCTATACCCACTAAACAGTCTAAAATACTACATAGCCAGTTAGCACAAATACACACATCAGAAAGCACACTGATAAGTGATCATAAACTTAAATAAAACAGAAATAACATTATTCGTGATCATTCACAGCCAGCCCACCGATCCTCGTAGCTGCTAGGAAATTCCTGGCAATTGGATTGGTAATGTAAGGTCTCCAGTCAGATAAAAGATATGAAACCTGGGTAACCCTGAAGTCTGTGGGGAAAGGGGGCTCACTATGGAATTCCTCAAGTCAGTATAAAAGCTACAATATAGGAAGGCATAAGGTAAAAATTCAGGAACCCTGGCCCTACATGGCAATATCTCTCCTAATGAGAAATTCTCAAAAGTCTCCTTTAAAGGACTGGGGAAGGCAGGATGCTGAACCTGGTGAGCATAAAAGCTCTGCAGACAAACTGGCACTGTCCCATTCAGTAAGAGAGGACAGAACTTGTCTCTCAATATCCAAACGGCTGACACTAAAGGCCTAAGTTTACAGGTTTATCAAGACAGAAGCTTTTTTGGACCAGTGTTCACGGCAGTTCTAAACTGACAAAAGGACAGAAGTTAAAGTCAGGAGATTTGGCAGGTAAAGCCTGGGATGGGCAGGGTTTGGGGAGGGGAGGGACCTCAGTGGGGTACAAGGCCATAGAATCCACCCGCCAAAGCAGCCATTTTCTCCCGGGGAACCGTCCTTGGTTGTCTGCCTGGAGATCCATTGTAATAGCGGGAGATCTGCAGGTGCCACCTGGAAGCTGGCAACCCGACTTAGAGTTCCTTCTGATCTGTGGAAATTGCTGAGGAATTATTATTATGTTTTTAAAGATGTATTTGAAAGCGTCTAAGTCCTGCAGAGCTATTTGCTCAAGGATAGATTAATAACAGGGGAAATGTGTGTGGGTTAATGGGGCTCAGTTCTGATTGTCCCTTGAGAATTCATTTTAAACGACACCTAATATATATAAAATCAAGAAATTGTTCCTCTTATTAGCACCAAAATAAATGTGGACCTCTAATTTGTGCGCTCAGTGGGACTGTGATGCCATAAACTCCACCTTCAACACCGCCGTTTCCTCCAGGGGAAATTGGGTACCAGATTTTAGGTTTCTAGGTCATGTGAAAATAACCGTTTGGATACCCTTTGAAGTGAGTCCCCAGCACCTTTATAGAGAAAATCTTAGTAAATGAAGTTCGTAGCATTTCAAGTACACCAACAGATGTTTCCAGCTGTTGTAGAATTGCTCCTTCCTCCAAATCCAAGCTTGAAGAGGCAACTAATACTGTACCACTTTTAGCCCCCTCTCCCTTAGAGTGCAGATAGCTTATTCTGCTCTGGCTTCTATGAGGTAAACATCCTCTGGATTTTGACAGGTGGGGAAAATATGTCATTTAAAGACTTATGGTCAACTGAGCATCAGTCATGGACTAAGTATGTGCCTGTACTAGATTTAATCTTGCTGGGTAGCCTGCCAGTTGTTCATAACCATCGCAGGGGGTAGCATTTTGAATCCCCCTGTTCTGAGGGAGTGGGGCAATATATGGCCACTTTCTAGAGCTTTCTAGTAATTGGGGTGACTTGGTGACTACCTGTATACTAAATTTCAGGGCTGCGGCTAATCAGGAACTACTCTAATTTCAGTGTTCCCATCAGTCCGTCAAGCAGGCCCAAATTTAGGTTCCTGGCTGCCGCATGAAATAATCCCTTTCCCCTAGATCCAAATGGAGGAAATAGAACCCTCGCATTCATCACTCTGTTCCATCTGCAGCTTTCTCTTTGTAATATTCATCCTCTGTTATGAGGTAAACAAGCTTCATATTTCATGTTTTGACTGTTGGTGAGGACATTTCCAGGCTTTCCTCCTGATGTTTTATGCAACTACATTCGCGGTAGTGTGGAAATACTTCAGCCTTTAGGGAAGGGGGTACACTTTGGATCTCCAAACCCCACCCTCCCCCAAATCTCCAGGAATTTCCCAAGATGGAGATGGCAGCGCTAGTACCCACATAGCCCCAAACCCCAATTCCTAATGGTGTGAAAGGGGAATATTGAGCATCTTTCCCTCAAAACAGAAGACATGAAGTTTATCTCACAACAAAGGGCAGCAACCACATGGATGAGGATATTTCAGTCTCTCGCTGCTTCATATATTTGAAGAGATTTTCAGCTGGTAATGAGTGAAATACTTATATATGATGAGGGGTCATTTTGTAGAAAAAGAGGTGCAGGAGCTCATTAGCATAACCTATTTGCGTATGCCACACCCCCTGACATCACCGGAAGTGTGTCAGAAGGCAACACCCACCGCTCAGGCTCAACTGGACTGTTTTGGATTGCTAGCTATTGGGGGGGGGGGAGTGCAGATCTGTCCTCGCGGAGGAGGGAGAGCTTGTACCGGAATAAACCTTGGCCTTAAAGGTGCCACTGGACTGTTTTGGACCAGGGGGCCAGGAGAGGGCTCTGCAGCTTACCTGGCTGCTTCTTGCTCTGACTGAGGGCTGCTGGGAGCAGGGGATGGGGCTTGTTGCATGTGCCCGCCCCCTGGGCTCTTTACTGCCGGAGCTCCGCTCCTGTGCGCTCCTGCAGGAAATGACCCCTGATAAGAATTACAATAATTAAAAGGCAAAATGAGTGCATGGTGGTTGTTCGTGTGGGTTCCTCAAGCCTGTGGCTTAACACAGAGACCCAAAAGTGGTGTCGCAGTTATGGCATCCACCTGGGAAGACCTGAAATCAGATCTCTACTCTGCTATGGGGTGACCTTGCACCAGTCACTCTTCCTCAGCCTAGCCTCCTTCATACGGTTGTTGTGAGGAAATAATGGGGGAGAGGATGAAGGATAGGATAAAAATATAATTGATAGAATCCCACCATGTCCATCCATTATGACTTCAAATCAAATTAATTTACCAGGTAAACTGGCAAATAGTTTTCCTCAAGGGAAAAACAAACAAACCACAACATGTATCATTCTCTCCCCACCTCTGAATTTCTGTCTAGAATAACCGCCTTCTGCTGTGCAGAGGTTAACTCTCTCTTTTTATCCTTTAGTGAGGACCCTTGGCGGGCCGCGAAGATGATAAAGGGTTACATGCAGCAACACAACATCCCTCAGAGAGAGGTGGTGGATGTCACTGGGCTGAATCAGTCCCACCTTTCGCAGCACCTCAACAAAGGCACACCCATGAAAACACAGAAGCGAGCGGCCCTCTATACCTGGTATGTCCGGAAGCAGAGGGAGATTCTCAGGCGTAAGTACCATGTTCCGGATGTTGCTCTAGCACCAGGTATTGTGTGTTGAGATCATTCTCAGTGTGAGTTGGGCAAAGTGTGTTGGCGCTTGGGTGTTCTGCTCATCTGTAGCCGCCCTCAAGTGACAGCCTGCATAGGCGAATGACTGGTTAATTGCTGTGGGTTGAATCTCTGGACTAGATTTTCCATTAGCAGAATGGACCTTTCCTGCCTCTCCCCTCCCGCTGCATCCCACTGGACGCAGTGAAAGGTTGCTTCTGGGGGTTAGGTGACTCTGAAGAACAATGTAAGGAGAGTCTGCAGCGGAAACAAAAAGGGGATAGGTAGAAATGGACAGCTTAGTGTAGATCCAAGTCTCTGGAAAGAATCTTCATATAAAAATGTTAATAATGAAATAGCCCAATGATCCTGCCTCATGCACTGGAGCTACTTCACACAATTAGTTGCAATTTATCAAGCATTAAATGATCATGTTTGTCCGTGTTCCAATGACGTACATGTAGTATGTGTGAATCAGCTCTTTGATCTGGGAAGTCAAAGTCCAACTTGCATCTCTGTCATATGCAATCTGGTCAGTGCCCATCAGCAAAGCAGCATTTGGAAGCAAAGGTTCTCTGTGCCAAATAGGTGGTGTGCTTTTTCCCCCTTTTCAAAAACGCTTCTGGGGCTCACTTACACAAGAGCTTCGTGCTCGATTCTTCCATCCTCATTTTATCCTCGCAACAACCCTGTGAGATAAGTTAGGCTGGGGAAAAATGAGTGGCCGAAGGTCACCCAGCTAGTTTCCATAGCAGGGTAGGGATCTGAGCCAAGATCTTCTAGAGACCCGAGTCTGACACTCTAACCCTTACATCACATCTTTGTAACTATTGCATTCCCCGCAGATCAACCCAGGTCCTATCTGTATAGCTTCGGTCCCCTCCTACTTTTCGGGAGTGTGTGTCACATTCCCATTTTGGTTCAGCCTTGGCTACCCCGGCGTGTGACACAGCCAATTCACAGACGTGAGCCCCTTCACAGAGAGCACGAATGATATAACTTATGAATAGACTTGGATCTGCGTGTTAAATATGTGAGTGTGTTGACATGGTTGTTTAATAGTGGACTGCTCTTTTTATACTACCCATT
Organism: Gekko japonicus; assembly: GCF_001447785.1. Taxonomy (NCBI): domain Eukaryota; kingdom Metazoa; phylum Chordata; class Lepidosauria; order Squamata; family Gekkonidae; genus Gekko; species Gekko japonicus. Next base: position 474,188 of record NW_015174295.1, read on the forward strand.
CCACGCTTGGGACTTCAGCATTGCAAACAGCCCTTCCAGAGCTTTCAAATAGAATTGCAAAGAGCTCCTGTTGTGCAGACATGGAAGCTTGCCGGGTGACCTTGGGCCAGCCATGCCGTCTCCACCCAGCCTACCTCACAGGGCTGTCACAAAGATAAAACAGAAGAGAGCAGAATGACGTAAGCCCCTTTGGGTGAGAGAGAGGTGGGGTATAAACATAATAAGTGAGTAAATAAATAACACTGGCTTTGATTGACAGTGCAGTCCTAAACTCGTCAAAGCAACCGACTTGGAAAGGCGTCACTTGGCTTAGGGCGGCCTGTCAGCCATCTAGCCCAGTTTTGGGCGGGCTGACTGGAAGGGACTCTCCAAGATTTCAGGTATCCGTCTCAGTGCTCTGGCAATATTGGCCCTTCCTTTGTTGGACGGGGGATTAAATCCCACAACCCCCCCTCAAAGCCCTGGGTTGCTATCATCTCTCCCCCCCCCCCCCCCCCAGGATGTAGGGAGCAGGGCTGTCCCCAGCAGAGATACCTCCCCCCCCTTTGTCTCCAGAGATCTGAGTGAAAGTAAATAGGCTATTGTGTCAGGCCTCCTCGAGGGACAATGACAATGTCGTTAGGACAGAGTGATCCAATTAGCTGGCTGCAGTCTCGCACATCCAAAGATAATCTTTGTTGACTCTCCTTTTGATGGCACCAGGGCTTAGGCAGAGTGCTAGATATCAGAAGGTATTGCATCGTGGGACTGCCATTGTTTTGATGACTGGGTAGGGTACAGGGGAGGGCTTCTCAAGGAGCGGCACGTACAAAGGTGTGCTCCCTCCCCCCCCCTTTATTTTCCTTTTCTGCCATATGTCTTGGGCAGGCCTTCAGCAGCTGCAGGAAAAGGCTGAAATCCAACAGGTGATTCTCTCTCCACCTTTGCATCTCCATGCTGGAAAAGCTTGCCTGTTGAATCTGTTGCTGAGGGAAGGAAGGGGGAAGAGGCGTGCACTTCAAATCCAGGCTTCCCACGGGAGCTGCCGTTCCCTCCAGGGGAACTGATATCTGTAGTCTGGAGGTCAGATGTAATTCCGGGAGAAGTCCAGGCCCCATCTGGAGGCTGGCAACCCTGGGATCAGCTTGGATGGGTGCCTGCTGATGCCCGTCATGACCTAGCTGAGAGCTGAGCACCATCCTTTGTCTCATCTATTTCCTTCAGAAAATGAAGGATTGCCCCCAAAGACCCCTGTGACAGAAGGAGGCCTTGTTTGCCTGTGCCTAGTCTATGTGCCTGAGCAAGAGAAAGGAGGCAGAACATCTGGCAGGGGGACTGGAGGGTGGGGTCCCCGTTACCATGACACGTCCCATCTTCATAGCCTCTGCTCCACTGCATCCACAGAAGCACCTGGGGAGGGATTTGTCTACAGAGTGGACTTAGATCCTTTAACATGTACCTCAGTACTAATGTGGGAATTGTGTCTACATTTCAAAGTTCCTGACCGTGTGTCTGTGCACAGCCCGAGTGCAGAGTTGTTGCTGCTGGCACAGGGCCTCATCTGCTTGGCATCCTCCCTTGCGTTGGGTTAAAAAACAACAGCAACGCCATTGGCGCAAGAACATAAGGAAAGCCCTGCTGGGTCAGACCAGAGGTCCAGGGGCCAACCAGATGGCCCCAGAAAACCTACGAGCACCCAGAAACTGCCTGAACACTTCCAGTTGTTCCAAAATGCAGTGGCCCAGCTATTGTCAGAGATGAGATAGAGGGATCACCCCTATGCAGAAAAATCTGCCCTGGCTGCTTGTTTCCTCCCGTCTCTCTCACTTTTAAAGCACTAACCATACAATCAGTGTCACAGGGTTGCCAACTAAGCTGTGAAATTCCTGGGGAGGGCGGGTTTTGGGGAAAGGAGAGACCTCAGCCGGGTATAATGACACAGAGTCCACTTTCCAAAGCAGCCATTTTTTCCAGGTGAAGTGATCTCTGTTGCCTGGAGATCAGTTGGAGTCCCAGGAGATCTCCAGACCACCTGGAGGGAGGCTGGCAACCCTCACGGTGGAGGCCCCTGACCTTGGGAATGAGGTTCACCTGGTACTTTTACCGCCTGTCTTTTAGGTGCCAGGATAAAACATTTTCTTTTGAAGCCCCAGCGTTTAAACAATGGTGGTTCCGTCTCTCTCGGCTGCTTTAGGACTAGCCTGAGGACTGTTTTATGAATTGCATTTTAGGCTGCTTTATTATGTTTCATGCTAATTTTATGCCCCTGGCTTCTCTTATGACTTATTTTAATACTGGTAATTCTTATCTTGTTTTTATAAGAATAAATAGTATTATACATTATTTACTGCATGCAGTAAATACAATAAGCAAGACACGCAGGCCAGTACCCCCTCCCCCCTGTTATTGCTCATTCTGTATCATCACAAAATTGATCATTCTTCTTTGGCATCACATGGCACAATCCTCTACAGAACAATACTCCTCCAGAAAACTCTACCAGCATTCACATGCAGGGGCGAAATTCCCCACATACAAAGCACTACAGAAATGTACCTGTTATTGCTCATTCTGAGGTACAGTGCTACCAGGGTGGCTGTCCTTTAAAAACCACCTAAATTAGTGGAATCCTCTGTCTCAAGATACAGTGATGATCTTTAGCCCCACAAATTTCTACCCTGCCTTTTCTACTCCAGGAGAGCTTTCCAGGCAGCTTACAAAGGATAACCAAATAAAAGACAATGCAAAAAGAAGGACACTAGACAGGCTGACCATTTGCCCACATCTTGTGGGCAACCATGTGACAGATGGGGCCTCCCACATGCCCTTGTGCTTCTGCTGGGGGGAGAACCGTGGGTGGTAGAGATGGCATCACACAGCCTGGCACACAGCCACTTCTGGGGGGAATCCCGGGCATGATATCAGCACATCAGAGGACACTCTAGAATTACCCCATAAAATTTCGGGGGACATCCAGTTCACCTGGACACTTTTGCCCCATGCTCTGCCTCCAAAAGTCCGTGGGGGGGGGGGGGCAGAGGGAGGCCTATCAAAAAGTTAGACTAGCAAATCAGATGAGTAGAAAGTAGAAAGAGGCACATGAAATGTGATAGGCAGCCCAAAACATACAGGCTGCTGAGGCAGGGTGGCCATCTCTGGCTTGGGACATTCCTAGAGATTTGGGAATAGTGCCTGAGGCGGGACTTACATTTCCCCTCGATTCTATGGTATACCATAGAGTTCACACTCCAAAGATGCTGTGTCATCAAGGAATTTTGATCTCTTGTCGCCTGGAGATCAATTGTAATTCTGGGAGGTCTCCAGGCCCCTCTTGGAGGTTGGTAAACCTGCAGTGAAGGAAAGGAGGAGGGTGTTTAACATTCCTGAGGATTGGGCTGCCCTGGAGACAGAGACGCCATGGAAGACCACCAGTGAAGTGCAGTGTCACTACCCAGAGTCAGGCAATGGCAAACCAGAGCCAGTTTGGCGTAGTGGTTAAGTGCGCGGACTCTAATCTGGGAGAACCAGGTTTGATTCCCACTCTTCCACTTGCAGCTGTTGGATGACCTTGGGCAAGCCATAGTTCTGGCACAGCTGTTCTCTCAAGGACACTTCTCAGGAGAGCTCTCTCAGCCATCACCTCCCTCACAGGGTGTCTATGGTGGGGAGGGGAAGGGAAAGGAGTTTGGAAGCCACTCTGAGACTCCAAGTGAAGGGCACAGGGTATAAATCCAACCTCTTCTCTTCTTCTTCTTCTGAACATATCTTAGGGATGCCAGTCTCCAGGGGGGACCCTGGAATTATACCTCATCTCCAGACTATAGAGATCAGTTCCCCCGGAGAAAATGGATGTTCTGGAGGGTGGACTCAGTGGCATTATACCCCACCGAGGTCCCAGTCCTCCCCAGGCTCCTCCCCCAAATCTCCAGGAGTTCCCCAACCTGGATCTGGCAACCCTGCCTCCCCCACCCCCTGCCAGTCGCTGGCCATCCTAGCATTATCTTGCCACAAAAACCCTACTGGGTCACCATAAATCAGCTGTGACTTGATAGCACTTTCTACTACCACCAGTGGCAATATCTAGCATTTAAATAGCTCTTCCCGTGCTCAGATTGTTTCACTTATGTTACTGTGTAGTAAGCTTTACAACAGCCCTGTAGGGTAGGCTGCCATTATTCTCATATTGCAGACAAGGAGTCTGGAAAAAGAGAGAGAGGTTTACCTAGTGAGTTCGTGGCCGAGAACTGAATGGGTGTCCCCAAACAGTTTTTTCTCTTAGCCACTACACAGCACCAGACCTCAAATGACTTCCCTTCCCTTCAAACTAACTAGGATGCCTCTTTACTGGAGCAGTTCCCATGCAGCGGGGTGCATGTGTGAAAGGGACCATTTTCAAAAGCCGTCTGGTAGTGGGAGAGTTGCATTTCAGAAATGGTAATCTCTGTTTGCAAGGGACTACTGCAAACGTGGTGTTGCCTTGAGCGTGTACTGAGTTCAGATCCTCACTCTGTCACATAGCTCGCTGCAACATGGTGGGCCAATTACCCTGAGTGTAGCCTACCTTACTGGATTGTTATGCGGATAAAGGGTGATAAATCCTATGTGCTCTGCCCTGAGTATGCTACTTGGTGGAATACAAGGATTGGAAATATATGTGAGCATAATTTCTTGCACATGTGTAAAGGGTCATGTGGCACTCTGACCACCGATCAAGGCTACATAGATAAACTACAGCAGATACAGACCTGTGATAGAGTTGTTGACAGCCTATAGGGAAAATGTCCTGTCCTTGTAAGAGAGGCTCAATAGGATGTTATTAACAACAGATGTTTCCTTCCATGCCATGAAAAGCTCCACCTACCTATATATTATGCCTGCTGATATCTAGAGCTGGCTGCACACACCACCAGGTTTAGGGTTTTGGCAGCAGGGTACAAGTGATGCTCTGCCTTCGTGGTGCTTGGGGGGCCACAGTGGGAGGGCTTCTGCAGCTCTGGCCCCACTGGTGGACCTCCTGAAGGACCCTGGGTTTTGGCCACTGTGTGACACAGAGTGGCAGACTGCATGGGCCATTGGCCTGATCCAGCATGGCTTCTCTTATGTTCTTAAGTAAAGCTGCTGTAATGCAACTGTTAGATTTTCAGACTAGGACTAGGAAGACCCAGGTTCGAATCTCCACTCAGCCATAATTTTCACTGGGTGACTTCGAGCTTTGTTTCTCACAGGGAGGAAGGAAGAGCCACAGATGTTACCCAAAAGCTCCTTGGAGGAAGATGGGCTAAAAATGTGACAGACACACAATCTTATCATTGATATTCGAAATTGCCGTATCCTGCATCATTGTTCTGCCTCTCCGTATCTTTTGCTCTGGCTGGTGGTGGCTCAGCAATATCTTACGCAAGGCTCTTTTGCAATCTTGTGGCCCTCTTAGGAACCCCGGGAACTGTAGTTTTGTGAAGGTTCCCAGAATCCCAACCGGTGAAGCCACGCAGAGAATCTCCTGGCTTGTGCACTGTAGCATTTGTCAGCTTTGGTTCCAGGATAAATAATTTGCCTGAAGAAGAATTTCTCGAAACTCCAGGTGGGGCCTGGAGATCTCCTGGAATTGCAACTGATCGCCACACGACGGAGATCAGCTCCCGTTTCCAAAATGGCTGCTTTGGGGAGCAGACTGTGTCGCGTGATGGCCTGCCCTCCTGAGGCTGCATCCCCAGAGTCCCCGGGGATTTCCCAACCCAGAGTGGGCAGCCATGCTGTGACCGTCTATTTCCTCCTTGACAGTTTTTAATGTCTGCTTCTTTACTTCATTGTAGGGTTGCCAGCTCCAGACTGGGAAATACTGGAGATCTTTGGGGTGGAGTCTAAGGAGGTTGGGCTTTGGGGAGGGGAGGGGCTTCAGTGGGGTAGAATGCCATAGAGTCCACCTGCCAAACCGTCCATTTTCTCCAGGGGGGACTGGTGTCTATTGCTGGGAGATCCACTGTAAGAGCAGGAGATCTCCAGCTACCACCTGGAGTTTGGCAACCCTACTTAATTGCTTTTACAGTACAGCCATGTCTGTGTTCAGACAGGCTGTGGAAGTCAAGAAGGTACACATTGCCAGGATCTCCTCCAGCCAGCGAGCTGTTTAAACTGACTTTGTATACCTCCTGTCTCCTATATATAGATAGGCCCCCAGCTAGAGTTTTAGTAGCTGGGGTTGCCAGCCTCCAGGTGGGGCCTGGGGATCTCCCACTTTTACAGCTGATCTCCAGCTGACAGAGATCAGCCCCCCTGGAGAAAATGGCTGTTTTGCATGGTGGACTCCATGGCATTGTACTCTATGACTGAGGCCCCTCCCCTCCCCAAACCCCGCCCTCTCCCGGATCTACCCCCAAAGTCACCAAGTATTTCCCAACCCAGACCTAGCAACCCTATTATTAGCCCAGGTGTATGTAGTTTGCTTCTGTGCTTGGGACAGCCACGCGCACAACCCTGGCTACATGATAGGAAAGAAGAAGAAGAAGGGATTGGATTTATACCCCACCCTTCACTACCCAAAGGAGTCCCAGAGCAGCTTACAAACTCCTTTCCTTTCCCTTCCCCTCCCCACAACAGACACCCTGTGAGGTAGGCGGGGCTGAGAGAGCTCTTTCAAGGACTGCCCTTGAGAGAACAGCTCTGAAAGAACTTGTGACTGACCCAAAGTCACACCAGCAGCTGCACATGGAGGAGTGGGGATCAAACCCAGTTCTCCCAGATTAGAGTCTGCACTCCTAACCACTACACCAAACCGGCTCTCAGGTCAGTCCAGGTAATCAAGATGGTACGATAGAGATCAAAGTAATCTGTGCATGAAGATGTCTTTCTCTTTGGCAGGGGCTACAGGCCCGATCAAAATCTGCTCCTTTCTCTTTCAGAATTCAACCAGACAGTCCAGGGTTCTGGAAATATGACAGACAAAACCAGTCAAGATCAGCTGCTGTTTCTCTTTCCAGAGTTCAACCAGCAAAGCCAGGGCGTGGGCCAGATAGATGACCCCTGCGCCGAAACGCCCAGTAAGAAGATGCGTCGGAACCGCTTCAAATGGGGCCCTGCCTCCCAACAGATATTGTACCAAGCCTATGAACGGCAAAAGAACCCCAGCAAGGAAGAGAGGGAAGCTTTGGTGGAAGAGTGCAACAGGTAAAGGAACAGTCATCCCGAAAAACCAAAGCGAGCCATTTTCTGAGCAAAATGCAGAACTTCCGGCCACGGGTGCCTGATTAACCATCAGCTTGTTGGCAGAAGGCAGAGGCTTTGTTAGTACCAAATGCCCATTGTGTAAAAATGTTTGGCATGTTCTGTCAGAAGGAAAGAACCTGCTATTCTAAAAATCTAGCATAAGTAAACAACAGAGGAAACCTACCAGTTGATCAAGCATGCAACCCAGCATCCACGTATTTTGGCCTGTTAGACTCCCCTGCATCAGACCTCTGCTGTGGAATGAGACTTGGAAGGTTCCCTACATGGTGCATCAGCCTGAGGTTGGAAGGAATCCACATTCTACTGCCTGGTCCTTACAGCATCTGTACTGACCAGTGCGCCTGTGGAAGGAAAGGGTCTGGAGAGAAACCAGACAGTTTAATAAATAATGCCCTTGTATAGATCTATGGTGTGGGTGCATTTATTTATTATTTATTTATATTACTTATTTTTTTAAAAAAAAATATCCCACCTTTTCCTCTTGGGTCAAGGCAGCTTACAGTAATAGTTAAAACATCCCCAGCTGAAAGCAAAAATAAAATTGCAACCACAAATCTCGGGGGGGGGGGGCATGTGAAAAACTACAATTCTGGCTGCCCTGATCAAAAAGATGGAGCTAGACCAGGGCCTGGTTTGGACCTCCACTCTGCCATGAGAGCTTGCTGGGTAACCTTGGGCCAATCAGACGAAAAGAAGAGTTGGTTTTCATACCCTGCTTTTCTCTACCCAAAGGAGTCTTAAAGCAGGATAATAATGCTGCAGAGTCCACCCTCCAAAACAGCCATTTGCTCTAGGGAATCTGATCTTGGTTATCTGGAGATGAATTGTAAAAGCAGGAGACCTCGTAAGAACCTAAGAGAAGCCAATGTTGAATCAGGCCAATGGCCCATCCAGTCCAACACTCTGTCACAGGTGCCATCAGGAGGTCCAGCAGTGGGGCCAGGACACTAGAAGCCCTCCCACTGTGACCCCCCCTCCCCGAAGCACCAAGAATACTTGCTCCAGACTGAGAGTTCCTATCTATACCTTGTGACTAGTAGCCACTGATGGACCTCTGCTCCATATGTTGATCCAATTCCCTCTTGAAGCTGTCCATGCTTGTAGCCGCCGCCACCTCCTGTGGCAGTGAATTCCATGTGTTAATCACTCTTTGGGTGAAGAAGGACTTCCTTTTATCTGTTCTAACCCGACTGCTCCGCAATTTCATGGAGTGCCCACAAGGAGTTCTTGTATTGTGAGAAAGGGAGAAAAGTACCTCTTTCTCTACCAGCTCTATCCCATGCATAATCTTGTAAACCTCGATCATGTCACCCCTCAGCTGTCGTTTCTCCAAGCGCTTTAACCTTTCTTCATAGGGAAAGTGTTCCAATTCTTTTATAGTTCTAGCTGCCCTTTTCTGCACTTTTTCCAATGCTATAATATCCTTTCTGAGGTGTGGTGACCAGAACTGCACACAGTACTCCAAATGAGGTCGCACCATCGATTGATACTGGGGCATGATGATACTGGCTGGTCTGTTTTCAGTTCCCTCCAGGGGCCAACTGGACGGTGGCAGCTCTGCCCTACCTGAAGGCTGGCCGCGTGAGTGCCAAAACAGGCCTAGTCTCATAATAGTTCCATGCATTTATCACAAGTCCGTTCTTCTTAATTCTTCTCCCCTAGGGCAGAATGTCTCCAACGGGGCGTGTCCCCTTCTAAAGCTCATGGACTGGGTTCAAATCTGGTGACGGAAGTCCGCGTCTATAACTGGTTTGCGAACCGGAGGAAAGAAGAGGCGTTTCGCCAGAAGCTGGCGATGGACGCCTACAGTACGGGTCAGCCTCACAGCATGAGCCTTTTGCTTTCGCACAGTTCCCCTCACCATGCGCAGCCCAGCTCTTCCCCCCCAAGCAAAATGGCAGGTAAGCAGGCGTGGGGGTACGTTGCTGGCAAAACGGGACTTGGGGTAACCTGTGTGCTTTTTACAAGAACGTTTGCTGTTGTTATCATGTGGGAAACAACAGGTGGAAGGACAAAGACCGAGAAGGAGAACCATGTTTCATTTTATCATTTGCTTCCTTTTTATTGTTAAAATGAAACAAACGAAGTTCATCGCGGGGCAGGGCAAGAATTGGTAAACAAGAGTAATGGGCGTCTGATGAACCTGGCTCTAGCTCACAAAAACGTTTGCTATAGGACTTTGTTGTTGTTGTTGTTGTTGTGGGTGGAATCTAAGATTAACATTTAGATTTGAGACCAACGTAGAGACCAGTCAGATTTTGGGGTATAACTTGAACATCTTGTTGGTCTCTAAGGCTGTGGTCACACATGCCAGTTGGAGCAGAGGGGAAGCGAGGCTATTCCCTCCAGAGGAATTTGACCCACGGTTATGAGATCACACAGCTCTTTGTAGCTGCGGGCTCAGTCCGTCACTGTGTGATCAAATGCAACGGCGGGTGAGGGGTCTTTTTTGGCCGTTTGTTTCCCATGCGCATAAACGAGGCATCGCACCTCTGCACTGAGGCCCCCCTATGGAGTGTGTGATGATGTGCATACTGTGAAGAGGGGGGGGAACAGCACCGAGCTGGGATGGCCTATCAGACCATCCCAACGGCATGCATGCGTGCTTGCGCAATCAGACAGGGGAAAGGCCGTCCGTGGCCCATCGCAACCCGTTTACTACCGGACTTTCTCCGGTGTCTTTTAACTCCACTTCTGTGGCGGAGCAGCACAGGTTGCTGATGACTGCGGGACGCTTCCCAGATGTTGCTGTCTGATCGCGCCCTTTAGATCGGTCAGGCATTCATGCATATGTCAGATCTACTGGTGCGTGTGATCGCAGCCTAAGTGCTATATCCAAATTAAGTTTCATGCTATTAAAGTAGTAAAATAAATTCAGGTTTGATAAGGAAGTATTGCATGTATTTCAATTATTTCCAGCACTTCAGGTTTCCCCCCACCCCATGGCTTCTTCATAATTTCTGGAAATGTTATTTGTCTGCCACCACCTGAAACAAAATAATAAAACACCTCCAGGGAAATTGTATTTCAGCGAGGAGGGGCTACAATTTCTTAGGGCCTTATCAAACTACATTTCCCAGGTTGCTTAGGGGAAACCAGGCCGAGGAAAGTCTGCACAGAACCTGTGCATCTGCGATGGGGATGTGGTGGAGAGTCTTTTCTTGTTACTTAGCTGTCCCTTTATATGCAAAGATCAGAACAGAGCTTCTAGTGCAGTCTTTAAAAAGATTCTTCTGTCACTGAAATCACCCCCCCCCAACTGCCAGACTTGCATCTGTTTTGCATTTGCTGCAACAAGCTCACCATCATTTTAAAAAGTGTGTTGCTGGATCAGGCAAAATATCATCATGAGCTGACTGAAGGAGGCTTGCCTTGGAAAACCTTGTGAGCTTTTTTTAATATATAAGTTTTATTTATCAGTTTTCATAAGAGTACATAAGACAACAGTTTTGGAGTTTAAACTAAGCATTTCTTCCAATCCGTTTGTTAACTTTATGCCATCTTTTTTGAAGCACATCTTCTTTCCCTGATAGTATCATATTTAATTTATCCATTTCCATTAATTCACAAATTTTTATAATTAACTCTTCTCTACTGGGTATTTGCAACAAGAATTCTTGACAGAGTAAGTATATATAATATAATACATAGATCATCACGTTTAATTCCATCTGGCAATATGTTAAGTAGGTAAGATTCTGCTGCAAGTTGTAGGTCTATCTCAGTTATCTCTAATATTAATTGTTTTATACTTTTCCAAAATTTAGCAATTTTTTCACACCGCCACCATATGTGGTAAAATGTTCCTACATTGTTTTTGCACCTCCAACAATCTCCTGATACATTTTTGCAACATTTCGCTAGTTTGTCAGGCGTCTAATACCACCTGTAAAACATTTTAAATATATTTTCTTTGTATGACGTGGATCTTAATAGTTTAATAGATTTCCATGTTTTATCCCATTCTAGAGTATGTCCTATATCCTGCATCCAAGTTACCATATTCGGTTTTACTGTTTCGTCTTGCATATCATCTCATAGTAAAAAGTTATATAGTTTTTGAATAAGTTTATCCGAGGATGATAGCCAAATTTTATCTAAATTCAGTTTTGATGTCATAAAAGCTATTTTTTTTGTCTTGTGTGTATCTTGATTGTAGCTGTAATTTTTCCTAACTTGTAAGATTAATATTCAATAAGTTCTAGCATCTCAAATGATTGTAAATCATTATTTTTTGTAAACAACCTTTCATACGTTACTGTTAATAAATTTGGCATTATAAAGGCCTCCAGTGGTGAGACCCACAACAGTATTTTACTGTAGAACCTTCCTTTCAGTTTTTTTCCATATCTTGATTAATGTTCCCCTAATTATATGGTTATGAAAATTTTGATGTATTTTATCCTTGTCATACCATACATAGACATGCCAGCCCATGCACAGGTCATGACCTTCCAGTTGTAGAGTTCTTTTATCTTCTAACAGTATCCACTCTCGAATCCATCCCATGGCGGCAGCTTGATAGTACAAATACCAATTTGGTAGTCCAAGTCCCCCTCTATCTTTCTTATCACAAAGTAATTTCATTTTTACGCGTGGCCTCTTGGATTGCCATATAAATTTTCTTACAACTTTCTCAATTTCTTCAAAGAATTTATTGTTTTTTAGTATTGGTATACATTGCGCTAAGAACAGGACTCTTGGTAGCATATTCATTTTTACAGTGGCAATTCTGCCCATAAATGATATGTGAAGGTCATGCCATTTATGTAGATCTTTTTTGATTTCTTCCAATAACATCTTGTAATTATTATCATATAAGTTAATGTTCTTATTTGAAATTGTGATACCTAGGTATTTAACTTTGTTTGTTACCTCAATGTTTGAAATTAGTTATATTTTGTTTATCTCCTCTTTAGTACAGTTTTTAGCCAAGATCTTAGTTTTCTTAAAAGTCCTGCTATGTTGCCGTAGTTTTGTATAAGGTTTAATAGATGCAGTATAGTTGTTGTTGGATCTTCTAGAATAAATACAAGATCATCTGCAAAGGCTTGAAGTTTGAATTGTTCTCCTTTAATTTT